>NW_026690217.1:110340-121830 GCF_015227805.2 Hirundo rustica
AGGAGCTGTTCTAGTTTGGAAGCAAGGGTCCTCTTTCTCTATCTTCTCTCTTTGTTTGAATTTCCCACTAGCTTACAGCTTTTCAGCATCCACTCACTCCAGCCTGAGCCCCTTTTCTCACAGGCTGTGAGTGGATCTCTGCATTCCCCCATGTGCTTTGTGAATTAAAGGGAGACTCTTGTATTATAGTCCCCACTACGACTTGCAGAAGAATCTCATCTCTGACGTTTGGAGCACTTCTTTCCTTCCTTCCCCTCATTGACTTTAGTGTTGCCATGTTGTTCTGTTCACATGTCTTCACTTTTTCCTTTCTTTGATTTGGGAGAAAATTGTTGTCTGCAGGTCCGTTTGTTCTCAAGTTCTTTCAGTTGAAAAGTTCTTACAGGGTTTTGCAGCATTGAAAGGTTGATCTTGTGAAAAATGAGGTTCACTTTCCTGGTAGAATTTTTAAAACTTTAATAAAAAAGACAATAAGAGACAGCAATAAAACAAAGGGTTAAACAAAGAAAGCAGCCAGGTGCTTGGCATTCAGCAGAGAGCACACTTACTACCTTGGAAACACCCTTTAATTTTTTTTTTTCTTTCTATCACCCTGTTGCATATTCATAGACCATTATGCATTATTCAAGTATTCCTTTGACTTTAGATGTTCTTTTGCTTGGTTTTAACCTTTGACTTGTCTTCATGCTATCCTGTAGATTAAATCAATATGTTTTATTTCTCTTGCTGGTTCCATCCTGTTGTTTTTACCTTTCCTGATAATGGAGAGTCAATGAATTCTTCCTTTGGGGTTCTGGCTTTCTGTCACTGTTATCTTCATTCAGATACGGGTAATCCACAAATTGCCTTAACTGAGTTAGTTACATGAATAAAAGCATTTTAACATCGCATAATCTCTACTTTAATATTATGCTATGGCCCGGGATATATTTATCACACTACTATTTCTAAGTTTTGTTAACAGCAGAAATGAAAACTGTATTCATGCAGCCAAGTTATTCCAGCATTATACATATAGCATTCATTTTAATATTTGCAAAAGGCCAATAATATAATGTCTATTTATAACCATCTCACCTGGGCTCCGTATCGGGGAATTGCTCGCCATGTCCCCTGCTGTCGGCCACGTGGTCCCCGCCACTGCCACACGGGTGGTGGCACTGAATGGAGAGGCTCTCTTCATGCGAGGTGTCAAAAAGGAGAAGCTGTTTCCACAGCTTCTGCCCTTCTGCTCGCAGCACGGCTGAAAGCTGTTAAGCAGGCAAAGTATGTTACAAGCTGTGCCAAAGTATGTTACATGCGTGGCCTCGGGCGCATGGTTCCAGCCGAGGGGCCCTGGACATGTGGCCCTGGTGGCCGCTCGTGGCACCAGGAGGGCCCTGGCCATGGCACCTCTCCACCCCTCGGAAGAAGAAGAAGTGCATGCAGTTTTTTTCTTCCTTAAATATGTCATCACAGAGGCATTACCAACTTTTTTAATTGGGCTGTGTGAAAAACGAGGTTCACTTTCCTGGTAAATTTAAAGAATTTAATAGAAAGACAATAGGAGACAGAGATCCCAAAGCAAAGGGTTAAGGGCACTCAGCCAAGAGCACACCTACTATCTTAGGAGACATTCCTTAAGTACCTTTTCTATTACATCAACCTGTTGCATATTCATAGACCATTATGCATATTTATACTTTCCCACAAACTAGCTTACATATTCCAGGAACTGTTTAGCATGGCCACTCCTTGGGTCTATCTTTTTAGAGCATGCCTGGTTTTTGGCTGTGGTTTTAGCCCATTCTCTTTATCATTTCTAGCTTGGGCCTTGCTCCGTACTTTCTCAGGCGGCAGATGCTGAGAGTTGGCGTATCAGTAGCAGGGGCCTCATCGTATGTTACTGGATGTTATCGTGACCAAAGACAGTTCACTCATAACTTTTATCAGCTACCACTGCTACTAAGTTCTGTTAATAGCAGAAATAAAAGCAAAGTTATTTTAACACGTAGCATTCATCTTAATGTTATAATTTAATAGTATGTATTTATAACAGGCCAGCAACAGGTTCATCATCAAAGCCTTCAGAAACTGGCTCTGCTGGACATAGAAGCTTTGAACAGCTTTCTCTCTCAGAAGCTGCTTCTGTGGCTTCCTCTACCCCCACTGAGTGCCAAGCTGTGTTAAACCAACACACCTTGAAGTGCAATATAATTATAAATGCCATCATTTTCTTCTTCCTGTTGAACACTTGATGAGGGGTTAACTGTCTGCTTTGGTGGGACTGAACAGTAAAAATCAGCCCACTAATTTCTTTGTATTTATTTTCTTACAGATCCTATTCTGAAAACGAAAAACTCCAAATGTTTCTAAAAATAAATTGGAGTAGCAGTGTTTTTATATCTACTCTTCCAGATAGTGTGTCATGTTCTGACTTCACAGTTTGAGTAGGAAAGTTTTGTTTTAAATAGTTAGATTCTGCCCTGTCACCGCTGTTCTCCCAAGTGTTTTAAGGTCTTACCTTGAACACTTCTGATCAAGTACCTGTTTCTTATAGTACTTCAGTCTTTTTTAAACAAGCTAAAGCAAAGCTTTGAGTATAGGGTTGAAAAACAAATAGAATTAATTTTGTATGTAGTGAGTATCCCCATTAATTACTGTCTTACTTTGGACTGTTTTCTTTTCTCCAGGTTGTGCGTTAACCCTATTATTATTATTATTATTATTATTATTATTATTATTATTATTAAATAATACAAATAGATTACAAATTAATTAATTAAGATGTTTATTTTGATTATTAAATTAATTTCGAATACTATAAATATACATATAAATATTCTAAATTATAAATTTGTGGTTTAAATACTAACTATTTAAAAATTAAATAATTGTTTTTAGGAAAATGAGCTGTCATGTTTGAAAAGTGAACTGTCGTCCCTTAAGGAACAGCTGAAAGCAGAAATTGAAGAAAAGGTGGAGTTTTTTACTAACTGAGCAGTGTGGGTGAGAGGTGTGGCTTGGGCTTGTGCTCTGGGAGAAGTTGTATAAGAAACAAAACTGAATAGAAAAATAATGACTTGAATACTGCGGTTGTACTACATCTGGTCATATATTTGTGCGAACTTTGTAACAGTCTATGATTACAGACTGTGTTCTGTAATTACACCAAGAAGATTTTTAACAACTGAATTCAAATAAATATTTGCTTTCTAACATGTAACTCTTTTTTAGGAGAATCTTGTAAAAGAGCACTCTCGAAATAGGAGTCCTGAAAGTGAAAAGAAACACAAGGTGACTTTTAACTTTTTAATTGGTTTTAAAAGTTGTAGTATTTACACGTGTAGGATCAATTGAAGTGCCATGATAATTTATTTGCATTCAACCAAAGACATTAGAATGCTTTTAACTTAAAACTTTTTAAATTACAAAAAATACAGACTTATGTTCCTGAGACTCCTAAACCTTGTTTAGATCTAGACAGTGAATCTATTAATATAAAAAAATCAAAAGTCTCCAAATTATATTCCTATGGCAGTCAACATGGTGGAAAAGAAAAAAATTGTTTCCTTTGGTACGTGCAGGAAGCCCCTTGGGCATTCCAACATTAAAGTTTGGTAACTCCTAACAGTGAATTTTTCTTGTTGCATTTTTCTGCCTGTATTTCTTCTCTGTAGATGCTTATTTATTTTTTTTTTTTTTTCCCTGGGATAAGCAGGGATTTTAAAGGGTGATACCATTCCATGGAGATATTAGACAGTTGTAGAAGGGCTCCCAATGTGTCATTTTTCTTGCTCAGTTGTTGTTTTACGTCTCTAGAATTGTTTTACTTAGTCTTCAAAAGTGTCCATTTGTAAAGGCACTTTTTTCCTCTATGGAAGAGAAAAAAGCCTGTATAGCTGTGAAAATTGTCAAAGTATCAAACTATTCCTGACTGCAGAACTTACCCTTCTTCCCTGTCAGGCATTCACTTGTGGTTTTCATGTTGGAACAATGGAATCCACCACCATTTTGATTCTGTCTTTCAAAAAAAGGACTGCAATGGACCATTGCAATGCTTCTCAGCTTAACTTCTAGTGAAAAGGCTATTTTAAGTAACACCAATCTAATATCGCTGTCAATCTTTCTCTGAAAGCCTTTTCCTGCAGTTTTGTTTGTTTCCCTTTTCTTAGATGTTTGACGTAGTCCACATGTAGTGGCTACAGTTCAGAACAACCTGGATTTCTGCAGATAGCAGAAGCATGAAAAACTTAGATACAATGTGCCATGAAACTCAGCTCTTCCACAGCTTCCTGTTCATTCTCCTTGTTTGTCAACCAAAAAAGAATATTTCCACTCCACTTTGTTTGGGTCTTTGCTTCATGTTTGGATGGAAAGATAATAGCTCCACCAACATGTCTCTGTGTGGAGAATCTTTCTGTGGAGAATTTTTCTGATGCATGGCTGCACAGCAAGGGCCATGATACTGTTAAGTCGGTTGGAATGTAACTATGTCTATGTGGTGTACGTGATGATTAACAAGGATATAATATCCTTGAGCACTAGAATGATACAACAACAAAGGTGTTGTTAGTACAAAAATGCTGAAAAATGCTAGGCTAAGGAACTGAAAATGCTAGATTAAGAAAATTGTAACCGCAAGGCTGATTACAGAAAGAACATGCGTCAAAATATCATAAGCCAATCATGAGCTATAGTTTTGTAATATGTATGAACTAATTATTGACACTATATATTTGCTATTAATCTAAATAAAGCTGAGACTTGTTGATCATCATCGGATGTGGCTTGTCTCCCGTTGTTTTCCGACAAATGGTGACCATTCCGACGTGATCCACGACTGGGAACAACGTAGGGTTCGGGTCCTGCAAGCAGAAGGACGGCTTAAGAGCAACAGAACCTGGGAGTGCTCCGTGCCCTGAGCGACCACAGAGGTGGGCTTAGCCGATACGTGCTGCCGAGACCTGGAGAGGCTGCAACAGCGCTGACGTAATTATGGACAGGCAAGCAGCATATGATTTATTTACGGCGTTCTTGCAGAAACGCCAGATTAAGGGATTAAATTTAGGAAAAGAGTTACCTGAACTTTTAGAATATGGTTATTCTCAAGGGTTTTTTATTAACCCTCATACTGTTCATGAGTTAGTGGAGTGGAGACGATTTGGGGATAAGCTATGGGAGCTCACATTAGACGATGATAAGACAGCCAAGAAAATGAGCAAACTATGGAGGGTGGTACATAATGAGTTGTTGTTATGTCAGGCAGAAAAAAGGGCAGCTCGAGAAGTAGTGTCAGCTCAGGAAAAGAATAAAGATTATAATCCCTTCTTAGGCACTAGTACCCCTAATCCTCCCGTATTCACTACCATACATTTACCAGCCTCAGCACCTCCTCTGGCAGAAGTAGAATCTAGACAGGGAGCCAACAACATAAGGGAGCCTCCACGCAGCCCCGGGAATGCTGCCCCCCGTATTGCCTCAGGTGGCCATGTTCCCAGATAGCCAGGAGCCTATCCCTGGGGCAGAATCTGACCTTGCGGGGGCTATGGCAAGGGAACGCCGCGAGGTGTGGGCAGCCTTGGCGCGGCAAGGCGCTGAGCAGGGTGATAAAGATATGTTGGAGGCTGCCTCTGATTGTTTAGCTTTTCCAGTTACTTTTACGCCAAATCCAGCAGGAGGTTTGCAGGCAACAGTTACAGTTTTAGATTGGAAAATGTTAGCGCAGCTGCGCTCTACAGTTGGGCAATATGGGGTTACTAGTGAGCCTGCAAAACAAATGTTAGAGTATCTTTTTAATGCTCATGTTTTGTTGCCAGCAGATATAAAAGGGATAGCCCGACTTATTTTTACGCAACATCAACATTTGTTATTTACTGCACATTGGCAGGCAGAAGCACAAGCCTCAGCGGCTGTGCAAAGGGGACAAGGTGATCCACTACAAGGTATAACGTTAGATGAATTGTTAGGGCTGGGACCCTATCAAAGAATGGAGGCTCAAGCCCTTATGGGACCAGACAAGTGTCGAGAGGCTATGGCAGTAGCAAGAAGGGCCATCGATAAGGTTAAAGCTCCGGGGGGATTACCCATATATATGGGAATCAAGCAGGGTCGTGAGGAAACCTTGGGGTCCTTTGTAGACAAGGTAGCAGAAGCCATAGATAGAGCAGGTGTTCAGGATTACATGAAAGGGGCATTATTAAAACAGTGTGTTTTACAAAATAGCAATTCACACACTAGATCAATGATAAATACTATGGCAGGGGATTGGTCAATAGCTGATTTATTAGAAAAGGCAGCAACTGTGCCATCAGGAACGCAGGCATTTTTAGTTGATGCTATAAAACAATTAGGGCTCGGATTACAAGAGCAGGCAAAAGCTTCTCAGACGCAGGTAATGGCAGCTCTTGCTCCTCTTCAAGTAGCAACGGCTAGCACTGGTCCTCGCACCCCACCTTCTGGTGCTCGCATGAAATGTTTTCGTTGCGGCAGTAGCGGACATATCCGAAGAGAGTGTAATGCTGCAGGGGTTTGGTGTGCAAAATGCCGCGTTGACACACATAACACCAGCGCCTGTCGACGGAGGTCGGGAAACTTGAGGAGCAGCGCGAACAGTCGCCGCGCCGGGACACAAGTAGCGGCTGCAATGCCAACAAACAACTGCGACCAGCCACCAGCGGGAGCCTCGGCATGGACGTGGCAGCCGCAGTAGATGTCACTATAATGACCACAAATCCTCTCAAGATCCCCACGGGACTTATAGGACCTATTATAATCAATGGACAACCAGTAGGTGGACTTTTGCTAGGGCGCTCTTCCACGACTATGCTAGGATTGTTTGTTTTACCTGGTGTCATTGATGCAGATTATTGTGGGGAAATTATGATTATGGCTTATACTCAATACCCCCCCCTGCAGATAAAAAAGGGACAAAGACTGGCACAATTAATACCCCTTCCTCAACTGGTGAAAGATATTTCTCCTATGCGACATGATGCAAGAAATCAAGGGGGTTTTGGCTCTACAGGAGGACTAACGTTATTAACCATAAATCTTTCTACACGACCTCGGAGGGCAGTTGAGCTCTGCCTCAATGGACAGATTAAAAAACTTATGGGATTATTGGACACTAGAGCAGATACCAGCATTATTGCTCCAAGTGAATGGCCTCATGATTGGCCTCTGCAGGCAGCTGCCACAACAGTGACTGGAGTAGGAGGAATGACTCTAGCTAGTCGAACACCGACGCTCACTGTAGTCATTGATGGGAAATATGCACAAGCATCCTTTTCAATTACACCACTTCCACCTACAGTACAGTGTTTAATTGGACGAGATGTGTTGGCACAACTTGGTATTGTTCTCACCAATGATCACCCTTTGGGATAATGGCTGCTGCTTAGACTTTCCCCATTCCTCTCACCTGGAATACAAACACTCCGGTGTGGGTTAAGCAGTGGCCATTGAAAGGGGAAAGCTTACAACATGCACATGCCTTAGTACAAGAGCAACTTCAACAAGGTCACCTGAAACTGTCTACCAGCCCATGGAACACCCCTATATTTGTCATAAAGAAAAAATCTGGAAAATATCGACTGCTTCACGACCTTCGTGCAGTGAACGCCCAAATGGAACCAATGGGAGCTCTTCAACCAGGTTTGCCTAACCCAGCTATGTTGCCTCAACATTGGCCTTTGTTAATAGTGGACTTAAAAGACTGTTTTTTCACTATAGCATTGCATCCTCAAGATACACCTAGGTTTGCTTTTACGTTACCAGCTGTAAATCGTCAGCACCCCGATCAAAGGTTTGAATGGACTGTGTTACCTCAAGGCATGCGCAACAGCCCCACCTTGTGTCAACTTTTTGTTAATGCTGCCCTACAGCCTCTAAGGCAGCAGTGGCCTCAGGTTATCATTTATCATTACATGGATGACCTTTTGTTTGCACAACCTCAGCCCTTTTCGAATTTACAAATTCACCAAATTCAACAGACTCTTGCTAAACAAGCTCTGATTGTAGCCCCTGAAAAAATCCAGCGATCTTCTCCATGGAAGTATTTAGGATAGATTTTAACAGAACAGACGGTTACTCCCCAAAAGCTGCAATTTCATCACAACATTACTACATTACATGATGCACAAAAACTGTTAGGGGATTTACAGTGGCTCAGGCCTATAGTTAGAATTCCTAATGAACTAATTGATCAATTACGTCCTTTGCTGAAAGGGACTGACCCCACACAACAAGTGACTGTTTCCCCTCAACAGCAGCAGGTAATTCAACTCATTGCTGAGTGCATTTTACAGGGCCAGGTTCGCCGGAGAACTTTAGATCTTCCTGTTGACTTAGCCATATGGCTGGGCCCCACTCATTTTATGAGTGCATTGGTCCAGCATCTCAAGAGAACGGGGGAACAATGGGTGCTGGAATGGGTTATGCCTCCACTACAACAACAAAAGACTATATGGCAAAAAATTGAGCTATTGAGTCTACTTATCAAGAAAGGACGTCAACGTGTAGTACAAGTTATGGGTTTGGAGCCTGATACCATTTTTCTGCCACTGCAACGAGATACATTAGATTGGTATTTGGTTAATTCTGCTGAATTACAGGAAGCGCTATTAGGCAGCACTAGTACTATCGCACCTAATAACAGCAAGCCTCCACTGAAATGGGTAGGGATGCAGAAATGGATGTTAGTTCCTAAAAGAAGTGACAGGCCCATACCGGGAGCACTTACTGTATATACAGACGCTAAAAAGAAATCCCGTAAAGCTGCCATTACATGGCAGAAAGAAGGGTCTTGGGAAAAGAAAATGTTGTCAGCGGAAGAAGCCGATACTTTGCAGACACTAGAGCTCTTTGCTGTGGTCTGGGCAATATCTCATTTCAGAGAACCAATTAATGTAGTGACTGATTCACTATATGTGGCAGGTGTTGTTGCACGAATAGAAGATGCCTTTATCAAAGAAGTACGAAATCAGAGACTCTAACAGCTTTTGATGCAGTTGAATAAAGCTTTGCACCAGCGAGAACAACCCTATGCAGTAATTCATATTCAGTCATAAATGGAACATTGGTTTAGGAGAAGGAAATCAGCGAGCTGATGAACTGGTATCTACAGCCATAACCGTGCCATTGCCTCAACATGTGTTAGCACAAGAGGCTCACTCCATTTTCCATCAGAACGCAAAAGGACTTCAGAAAGAATTCCACATTTCACATGCAGAAGCCACTGCAATTGTTAGAAGCTGTCCCATATGCTGTCACCATAATGGAGGTTTAGGGCTGGGGACAGGAGTTAATCCTCGTGGAGTAATGGCCAATGAACTGTGGCAAACAGATGTCACGCATGTTAATAGTTTTGGTCGCCTGAAATATGTTCATGTGACAATTGATACATACAGCCATTATATTTGGGCTACGCCTCAGTCAGGTGAAAGGGCTATTCATGTAATTAGACATTTAACTAGTTGTTTTGCAGTCATGGGAGTTTGTCGAAAGCTAAAAACAGACAATGGTGCAGCTTATGTCAGTAGCAGGGTTCAAACCTTTTTGAAACAATGAGGTGTGAAGCATGTTACAGGAATACCACATAATCCTAGGGAGCAGGCAATTGTAGAGCGAGCAAATGGTACTTTAAAAACTTATATTGAAAAATTTAGCCATATCACAGATATTCAGGAACGTGTGGCTAAAACATTGTTTGTATTGAACTATTTGTGTGTATTTGGATCATCAAAGGTACCAGCAGTTATCACACATTTTGACAGCCCTAGTGAGAACAAGACAGAACCAACAGAAATCTGGGTTAGATACAAATGTTTGAAGACAGGTTTATGGCAAGGTCCAGTGAAAGTATTGTATTGGGGAAGAGGATATCTTTGTGTTTCTACCCCTACAGGACCTGAGTGGATTCCAGCTCGGTGGACGAAGCCAGCATCAAAACCTCAAAGTGGAGGACATCAGGAATCCTCAGTTACACCTAGACGGCTTGGTTCGCCTTCATCAGAAGTTCCTGTTGACAGTGACTGAACCTACCCTCTGTTATATATACAATAGACCATTTTGTACTTTTAATAGCCTGTTTAGCAAATTGTTAATTAAGGATTAATAATTTGTTGTTGTTGTTGTTGTTGTTGCTTTTGTTGTACAGATGATAGCATGAGAGTTTTGTACCTACTGTTCTTTTGTTCCTGTATAGCAAGTGCTTGGTGGGTTCCCCCACAGCCAAAACCAAATGTATGGGTCACTTTGGCTAATTTAACCAATCAGGAAGCAATATGTCTTTCTCTTTCATCCCCCGGAAATCCTTTTTCCACATGTTTGGTAGGATTGCCTGTTGATGAATGGCCTTGCCCTTCACGGATCCCTACTTGTCAAAGGAACAATTCCCGAAAAACAGTAGATGCTTGGGACAAATGGGTGCCTTATCTACCTTTAGCACCACTAGAGCCACAAGAGATTGAGTTATTAAGATCAGTTCAGGCTGATGGATGTGTTGTTTTTAACTTTACCAGTAGAACTTTACGTTCTGGAAAAAACTATACCACAATAGTTAACTCTTCTTTGGCAGTTATTTATCGAAATTCCACACTTTGGTGTAACTATACTTCTCCTAGTGTTTCTGTATCTACTTTAGCACCACTTCAATTACCTTTGGAATGTTTTTGATTTGTGGTGACAGGGCCTGGGCAGGCATTCCCTCTCGGATGAAAGGTAGTCCATGCACAGTTAGGGACGACTAGCATTGCTCACCCCAACACATCTATGATTTTACATTGAAACAGGTGCTCGGACGCGAACAAAAAGAATGGTCCATCAGTTTACATCGGAGGTGTAAATCAGAACATGAATTTTTGGTCCCCAGATAAAATAATTGCTTGCATCCTTCCTTGCCCCAGGAGTAGGAACAGCTCAGAGCTTGGCTACTCTTAATAAATTAGGGGTGTTGGCTGGCAAAACAAACTAATGCCACGTCTCTTGCTTTAGTAGCTTATTAGTATGATGTAGATTCGGGTCAGGCATGCTAACTTTGCAAAACAGGGCCACCCACGATTGATTTTTTGCTTTTAGCACAAGGTCACGGATGTGAGGAGTTTGAAGGAATGTGCTGTATGAATTTGTCTGACCATTCTCAGTCCATTCATGCTCAAATATCAAGTTTACAGAAATTGACAGAACAATTAAAATTGCAACAGGGGTGGAGTTTAGACGGATGGCTCGCTTCTTTGGGATTAGGACCTTGGCTGACCTTGATCATAAAAATAGTCATTGTAGTAGACATTGTGATTGTTTTGTTGATTATTTGTTTGCCTTGTATTTGTATTTGCTTGCAAAATTTGATACAACAAGGAGTTCAGAAAATGTTTAATCAGCATCTCCTTGTGCAATTTAAAGAAAACGGGGGAAGTGTGGAGAATCTTTCTGTGGAGAATTTTTCTGATGCATGGCTGCACAGCAAGGGCCATGATACTGTTAAGTCGGTTGGAATGTAACTATGTCTAT
>NW_026690218.1:0-51697 GCF_015227805.2 Hirundo rustica
ATTAGCGGTCAGTATTGTGATAAACATTAACTATATTTTGTTCACTGGAGATCACATAACTCAAGATAACAGGAAGTTACTATGTACTATCTAAGCTTATAGGCAAACATACCCTTGCCCAATTTCTTTTCTCTCTCTCTACTTGCTTAATCAGCTTTAAGTTTCAGGAATTCCAGCTTAGTTACCATATAAGGAAGAGGACAACTACAGCCTTCATCTCTGCTACCACCGAGGGACAGAAAGAGACCCTCCCAGCAACACGTCACACATACATCATCGGAGGAAAGAAGCAAGATAAAAGCAAGACTGAAAAACCTGCCAATTCACGGCAGTTGGTGGAGCGAGACTCCCCCTGCCATCCAGCGCTGTATTTGCCTTTGCTTTGCTTGCTGCAATGGAATAAATTCCTATTGGAACTTTTCTTCGTGTTCATAGTCTATTACAATTTGGTGCTGTGACTCGGATCCACCTGCAAGATAGGACTTTTGGTTCTGCCTGGGGGGCGCCCCGCCGATCAGTCGGCGGCCCTGGTAGACCCAATTCCTGTCTCGGTTGGACCAACGAACCTAAATTCAAAGCATTAGGCAAAGGAAGCCGGCAGACCCTATAAACTTTGTGCACAAAGGTCCGGACGAAGACGCAAGACGCGTGAGTGTCTGTGTGGAAGAATCCGTTTGGTCTGGGTTGGATATCCTGGAGTGATGCGAGTGTGTGTGTGAGTGAGAGGAGAACCGGCAGCTCGGATTCTCCAAGTGATTGCGGACCCTAAGTAGTGCGGTTCTCATTGTCCGAGAGGGCATGAGCCACGAACAAGGGGAAGCGAGTGATTTCTGCACCACACTTGTGTGAGGGCACTCCAGAAGATGGGACAGGGGAAGAGCAGGCCCTCTACTCCCATAAAACTCCCCCCGGTGCCTAGAGATAGCCCACTGGGGTTCATATTAGACAATTGGAAACATTACCCTAACACAGGGGGTAAAGATAAAGCTAAAATGATCCATTATTTTGTGGTAGTATGGGGTGGAAAGGAGATTTCCCGGAATATTTTTTGGCCTATTTTTGGATCATCAGAAGATTGGGTGAGGCAAAAACTCAACTTGTGGGTAAACACTAAAATTCCTTTTAGTCAGGAAGAAAGTGAATATGCTAATGTATGGGTTACAAGACCTGGGGGTGAAGTGCTCCTGTTTCCCCTCAAAGAGGGAGGATGAAAGAAAGACAGGAGTAAAGAGGAAGAAGCCTTACTAATCCCACCTCCTTACATACCCCCTCAGAACCCCCAGATTCCGGATGCACCTCCAATGGAGCCTCAGGAAGCAGGAAGTAATCCTGAGCCCCCCGAGGAAGTGCAGGGACCCATAACCCGAGGTCGGGCTAGACAGCATAACCTATATCCCCTAAGAGAAATGCCTGTGGGGGGGGCCAGGGACCTCACCCAGCGATAGGGTTTGTTTCAGTACCTTTGAGTTCTGGGGATGTTCGGGAATTTAAGAGGGAGATGGGGAGCCTCCTGGAAGATCCTTTGGGGGTGGCCGAGAGACTGGACCAATTTTTGGGACCCAGTATTTATACTTGGGGCGAGTTGCAAGCCATATTGAATATTCTCTTCACAGCCAAGGAAAGAAATATGATTAGACGAGCGGGGATGCGGATATGGGATTCACAACATGCACAAGGACCTTTAGCAGACACCAAGTGGCCTTTGCAGGATCCCAATTGGAATCAGCAGCAGCAGGATCACAGAATCAATATGCAGGCTCTGAGGGGGATAATAGTACAGGGGATCCGGGAAGCGGTGCCTAGGGGGCAGAACATCAACAAAGCATTTAATGAGAGACAGAAAAAGGAGGAGACACCTACGGATTGGCTAGAACGCTTGAGAAAAAACCTGCAGATGTACTCGGGCTTAGATCCTGAGACACCGTTAGGGCAAGCACTACTAAAAACACAATTTGTGGCTAAATTGTGGGAAGATATCAGAAAGAAGTTAGAAAAATTAGATAATTGGCAAGATAGAGACCTGGATGAGCTATTGAAGGAAGCACAGAAGGTATATGTGAGAAGAGATGAAGAGAGTCACAAGAGACAAGTAAGAATGATGGTGGCAGCCGTAAGGGAAACTAGGAGAATTGATGCCCCTCCCAAAACAAGTCAAGTGGCCCAGAGAAATGGGGGAGGGGTTCCCCGGGTAGAGAAAAAGGATGGAGGCGTATGTTTCTACTGTGGAAATAAAGGACACTTTCGGAGAAACTGCAGGAAGCGGCTGAGGGATGAGAGAGTCTTCAAAGAGGACTGAAGGAGTCAGGGGCTTCATTTGCTGGGGACACGGAAACATCAGGAGCCCTTGATAAAATTAAAAATAGGTCCTCAGCAGCAGGAATTTGAGTTTTTAGTAGATACTGGAGCTAAGCGATCGACAGTCCAGGTACTACCGGAGGGATGTAAGATATCAAAGGAAACTGCTCAAGTGGTAGGGGCGAAGGGGGAGCCCTTTGAAGTCCCTGTTATTAAGAATGTACTGGTGGAATCGAGGTCCAAAATGGGAATAGGGAACCTTCTGCTGGTACCAGAAGCAGATTATAATTTGTTAGGGAGAGACTTAATTATAGAAATGGGTATTAATATAGAAGTAGTAAATGAGGAAATCAAAATAAAACTCTGTCCCTTGAGGGTAGAGGATGAGGAAAAAATTAACTCAGAAGTATGGTACACTCCTGATAGTGTAGGAAGGTTGAATATACCCCCCTTCTCGGTAATCATTAAAGATCCAGAGACACCGATAAGGGTTAAACAGTACCCCATCTCCCCAGAGGGGGATAGGTTGTTTTTAGATGGCTCATCGCGAGTAATTAATGGAAAAAGGGTCTCTGGCTATGCAATAGTTGGGGGAGAAGGACTTGCAGTTATTGAATCAGGCCCTTTAAGTGGATCTTGGTCGGCGCAGGCCTGTGAACTTTATGCTGTACTGCAGGCATTGCAGTTGTTGAAGGATAAATCAGGTACCATCTATACTGACTCAAAATATGCCTATGGGATTATACACACTTTTGGGAAAATATGGGAAGAACAGGGGTTGATAAACTCCCAGGGAAAAAACCTGGTTCACCAGGATCTAATCAGGAAACTGCTGAAGGCCTTGAGGGGACCTAGGAAAATTGCTGTTGTTCACCTGAAAGGGCATCAAAAGGGATTGGATTTTAAAAGCAGGGGAAATAATGCAGCAGATCAGGAAGCAAGAAGGGCTGCTTTGCAGATGTCACAATCTACCCCCCAGAAAGATCCGAAGGCTGAAAGAAAAGAGCGTGAGACTAGCAGAGGGAATTTGCAAAAGATATATAGTTTTACTATGCAGGAAAAAGAAAAGATGAAAAGAATGGGGTTGAGAGAAGACCCAGAAGGGGAATGGCGACTTCCAGAGGATAATAGAACTGTACTGCCTAAATCCATAGCTATGGATATTATGAGGAGAATACATAGCAAAACATATTGGGGGGCACAAGCATTGGTAGATCAATTTGCCACCAAACATATGTGTATTGGGGCAGATGACTTGGCAAAGCAGGTGGTGAGGGGGTGCGTTACCTGCCTAAAGGTAAATAAGGCCAATTTAAGAAAAACCTTAATGGGGGGACGGCCTACAGCATACCAGCCATTTGCTAACATCCAACTAGACTTTACTGAGTTACCAAAGACTGGGAGGTATAAATATCTATTGGTAATAGTAGATCACCTAACCCATTATGTAGAGGCATTCCCTACGGCAAGGGCAACGGCACAAACAGTGATCAAGACCCTATTAGAGCAGATTATTCCCAGATATGGGGTCACGGAAACCATTGACTCGGACAGAGGCCCTCACTTTACATCCAAAATAATTAAGGAAACCATGGCAATAATGGGAATACAATGGAATTATCACACCCCCTGGCACCCCCAAAGTTCGGGAAGAGTAGAAAGAATGAATGGGGAAATTAAAAAACAATTGACCAAACTTGTGATTGAGACCAAACTGTCATGGGTAAAATGCCTACCATTAGCATTGCTAAATATCCGGACACAACCTAGATCGGATATGAGAATATCTCCATTTGAAATGTTGTATGGAATGCCCTACAATATAGAGGAACCACAAGATCATCCAAAGTTGAGGGATCAAAATATGAATGTATACATTACCAGCCTAATGAAATACAGGGAAAATCTATGGAAAAAGGGAAGGTTAGCTCAGAGACCCCCACTAGATTTGAAACTGCACCAGGTGCAACCAGGAGATTGGGTAATGATAAAGTCCTGGAAAGAAGCAACCTTGGCCCCACAATGGGAGGGCCCTTACCTTGTGTTGCTTACTACAGATACTGCAGTCAGAACAGCAGAGAAGGGATGGACCCATGCTAGCAGAATTAAAGGGCCAGTGAGCAAACCGACTCCTGAGTGGCAGGTGACAAGCAATCCTAGAGACCTGAAGTTACGGATCCAGAGGAGAGATCATCAATGAATGGACACCGTGTAGAATATGCACCAGAACCACACTACACGGAGGAAAGATTAATTTGTAACTCTGATGTTAAGATAAGGTGTAGAGACCCAGAGTGCAATTGTTATCCTTTTGTTTGTTATATTTGTAAAATCTGCAGGGACAGGTGGTGGAGTCATTGTAGGCGAGGAACCCCTCCTAGAGGAATTTGCAGCCCCTGTTGGTACTGCAGTGGAACATAACTGATTGGATTCTAAAATATAAAGTTAAATATGAGGGATTAGTAGAAGAATCAGAAGAGTGGTGGAGGATTTTTGCATTAGGGATTGAACCAAAATATTATTGTTATCACCCTAATGAACCCATCCCGTTCATAGCTGAAATTGTTGACTGCACCTGCCGCACACGCCTAAAGGGAATCCGGTGTGATACATTCCCGGTTAAGTATCGGAACTGGGATTCCTATGTCAAGAGGCAACAGAGTCGCCCCCGGGGACCTCCTGAAGAATATCCCTGCTGCCGAGAAGATGGTACCCCCCGTGGCTCGAGGCAACCGAGTCGATGGGAAAGGCAGAGGGGTAAAAAGCTGTGGAGGAAAGAAACCCCAGGGGTGGGACAACAAAACAATATTTGAGGAATTGCCTCAGGAATGGGAATAAGAGCAAGGACCCTGGGCAGAGAGACAGGTTGCAGTCTATGAAATGGAACAATCCTCAAATATACTCCCATTCCTATGCCACCAATGATGCTCACCACGTGACCCAGCCGATTACTTTTCTTTTGCTGATGTTATACTTGAGAGGGATTAATGCCTTAGACAATCTACCACACCAACCCTTTAAATGGTCACTATGGCGATGGGATGACAATGAGATTTTGCAAACTGTAACTACTGTAGGAGCACCCAGTTTCAGAGTAGGATTGTGTGATCTAACCAACATAGATCATTGTGGAAAAGTACTGAACCTAACGGGATTTTACATGTGCCCAAGCTCAAATCATGGTAAAGGATATTGTAATTATCCCGGGGAATATTTTTGTGGATATTGGGGCTGTGAAACAATCGCCTCTGACTAGACACCCAGGGGAAGGCATGATAAATATTTGCAAGCAGACTTTGGACCAGCAAGATGCACAAAGCCATGGAGGGGTCCTTCAGGAGAAATGACCTATATAGGGGACTGCTCGTTTGTTTATCTCAATGTCACCCAGCCAGAGAAACAAGAATGGCTATTAGGTAAAAATTGGGGAGTTAGACATTGGGAACCCGGGAAAGATAGGGGGAATATAATCCAAATAAAGAAGGAACCTGCTCCCCATTCGCCAGAGATTGGGGGGGGGTGGTGTAGGACCAAACCCAGTACTAGTAGTAAGGCAGAGCAGGACAAACACTACAAATAGCAGTGGATCGGGAGAATTAACAGTGCCTCAGGGTGATGCCCCTGAAGAAGCCTCTAAATATGGTACTCTGTGGAAAATAATGCAAGCTAGTTATGGCATTCTAAATAGAACAAACCCTGATTTAACAAGAGAATGCTGGCTTTGCTATAACATCCGACCTCCTTTTTATGAAGCCATTGGGGTAATGGCTAAAGCAAGAAGAATAAATGGGACTAATCCAAAAGAATGCCTTTGGAAAAAGACTAAAGAAAGTACTCAAGGAGTAACGCTCTCTCAAGTAACCAGACAGGGACGGTGTGTGGGTACTGTTCCCCCTAATAGAGAACATTTGTGTAACATCACTGTGAAAAACCCAAAGCAAAAACAAAAAGCAGATTGGTTGCTCCCAGCTCCCAATACTCGATGGGTTTGCCAGAGTATAGGAATTACTCCTTGTTTATCTTTAAAAATTTTCAATCACACCCATGACTATTGTATTCAAGTAACTATTATACCGAAAATTACTTATCATCCAAAAGATTATGTCCTTGAACAGCACACAACCCCAGAACATCACCTCATGAGAAGAGAACCTTTCACCGCCCTGACTATAGCAACTCTTCTAACTGTAGGAGGAGTAGGAGCTGGAACAGGGATAACCTCATTAGTCAACCAACAGAAAGAATTTAGAGCACTAAGAATCTCTGTAGATGAAGATTTAAGTAAAATAGAAAAAGCAATTGATGGGTTAGTAAAATCAGTGAGATCACTGTCAGAAGTAGTATTACAAAATCGAAAGGGTTTAGATCTGCTGTTTTTACAACAAGGGGGCCTTTGTGTAGCGCTAAAAGAGGAATGCTGTTCGTATGCAGATCACACAGGAGTAGTAATCAATACTATGAATGAACTAAGGAAGCAGATAGAACAGCGGAAAAGAGAAAATGAAGCACATCAAAATTGGTATGAAAATTGGTTCAACCACTCCCCTTGGTTAACCACACTGCTTTCTACTATTGCGGGGCCAGTAATTCTGGTGGCACTCGGGCTTACCTTTGGACCATGTATATTTAATAAACTGATTACTATAGTGAAAAGCCGGCTGGAAGCGGCACATCTTATGCTTCTTAGGACTAAGTATGATCAGATACCTGAAGAAGAAAATTTAGAAACTTTAGAGTTAGCTAGACAAGAACTGCAAAGATACAGTGAACAAAAATAAGTAAGAACAAGAGAAATGGGGGAATTGTGATAAACATTAACTATTTTTTGTTCACTGGAGATCAAATAACTCAAGATAACAGGAAGTTACTATGTTACTATCTAAGCTTATAGGCAAACATACCCTTGCCCAATTTCTTTTCTCTCTCTCTACTTGCTTAATCAGCTTTAAGTTTCAGGAATTCCAGCTTAGTTACCATATAAGGAAGAGGACAACTACAGCTTCATCTCTGCGACCACCAAGGGACAGAAAGAGACCCTCCCAGCAACACGTCACACATACATCATCAGAGGAAAGAAGCAAGATAAAAGCAAGACTGAAAAACCTGCCAATTCACGGCAGTTGGTGGAGCGAGACTCCCCTGCCGTCCAGCGCTGTATTTGCCTTTGCTTTGCTTGCTGCAATGGAATAAATTCCTATTGGAACTCTTCTTCGTGTTCATAGTCTATTACAGTATCTGTAGACTAACCTGTGAAGGCAAGGAAAAAATTGGCCCCGAAGTGTAGCACACGGGAGAAGAGGCCGGGAAGTTGAACATAGATCCGATTTCAGTTGAGGTCAGGAGACCTGGGGACCCCATGGGGTGAACCAGTGTCCTGTTCCCCTGGGGGGAAGACGGGGACTGAAGCCTGTAGTAGATGACCTAGTGAACAAGAGAATTTCAAAGCCGTGTGTGTCCTGATGTAGTAACCTGATGCTAGCCTTGAGAAAGACAGACCAGAGTTATAGACTAGCGCAGAATCTGAGAGCAGTGAATGAGAGAGCTAAGACTCAGTAGCAAGCCCATGCAGGCGTCTGAGCGGGGTCTCCCCAGAAGATACATAGTATAGTGTAAGTAACTTAAAAGGATGCATATTAGACCTGCCCTTTAGCCGAAGGCAGTCGCAATTTTTTGCATTTCAATGGGAAGACTTAAAACAAATCGTAAGCAACAGTTAAGATGGGCCTCCCTGCCTCAGGGCTTTGTAAGTTCTTCCAACTTATTTGAGCAAGCTTTAGAGCAATTGATAAGTCAGTTTTCCCCTAACAAGAGACAAAAATCCTGCAATATGTAGATGACTTATTAGTTGCAAGAGAAACAGAAGAAGATGTGAGAGAATGTACCATTAAGTTGTTAAACTTTTTTTAAGAGAAAAGAGTTTAAAGGTGTCAAAGCAGAAATTACAGTTCACAGAGCCTAAAGTTAAATATCGCAAGCACTGGATTACTAGGGGAAAGAAGAAATTAGAGCCAGAAAGGGTGTCTAGTATATTAGAGTTACCTTCCCCAAAAACCAAAAGGCAGGTGCGCCAAATGCTAGGACTTCTAGGATACTGCAAGAAATGGATAAAAGAGGGGGGAAAATAGTTTGTAGATGAGTCAGCCAAAGTCATAGAAGGGAAAAGAAAATCAGGTTATGCCATCATAAATGGGAAAACCGAGGGAGTAGTCAAAACAGGCCCCCTAAGTACTTCTTGGTCAGCCCAGGCATGTGAATTGTTTGCAGTACTACAAGTCCTGAGAGAGCTGAAAGGAAAAATAGGGACTGTGATAAACGCCAATCACTTGTTTTAAAATTTTACAAGTTTAATAGTAAATAAGATGGTTATAAAAATAGAATTAAAGTAAAAAAAAAATGAACAGTTTTAGAGTTAGGACAATACAAGACAATAAAAACAAAGTTACAGACATCTGGGTGCCTCTCCCGAGCCACAAGCTCTGAAGAAGGACCACTGTTAACAAAGAATTATCTCTTAAAAGCAATAGCCTGTTGAATATTCATATAATTTATACATAATACATAAATTCCATTCTAACTAAGAATTGTCTCTGGTTAGTATCACTTTTTTCCTTTAATCTCTATGGCGTCCACTAGGCTGAGAGAAGCAGGAGGAGCTGGTCTCTTCTGATAAGAAAGTAGTAAATTCTTTCTTCTTTGAAAGATTTACATTTCCCTGTGGTTGGTACATAAAAACTACATTTTAACTACAAAACTACATTTACCATACTATCAAAATATTAATACCACATTAACAATTAGCACAACATAACACATATAGTAAATATCTTGCGTAGAGCCATATAATATGCACTTTTCACAATCCTCCCTCTTTCTTTTTATAATTAATTTGGCTCGAGCAATATTCATTGTTTTCTAGCTTTCATTATTCGCTCATTTTTTTCACAAATCAATCTCGCTTTTTTGAAGGGGTCTTCTATATTATTTTGTTTCTTTAACACCATAATCCTTTGTGGTGGTGTTGTTGTAGGCAACTTTTGGTCCATGTTCACTAATTGCATGCCTTGTACTACACTGGTGATGAGAATTCACTTTTTTTGCTTTTACTTGGGTCGAATACACGGTTGGTGCTTCTGGGACTTACCATACAGAAGTTCCATTACTAACTTTATATTTTTTACAGGGTGTTTTTCCTACTTCATAGAGGAAGCTTTTCCCAGTGCGCCAGAGACATTCTTCCCCTACCACTGTTGAGCTTAAAATCCACCTTTCTGGTCTGTTTTCTCCACTTGTACTTGCTTGGTTCCATTTTAGAAGCTCAATTGGGCCTAAGCTGCTGCCTTTCCATGGCCATTCTTCTGACATCAAAGCCCCTCCACAGACCCAACAATTGGTTATGCTAAGTTCCTTACTTATTCTTTCTCCTAATTCTACAAACTGATTTTTACCCATCCTTGAGATATCTATTTCTTTCTCTAATTGCTGTTCAAGTTTGGTATACAAATCGTTGATGGAATTTGGCACAGGCTTAGGTGGTTTTACTGACTTAGCTTTTTTGCTTATCAACTGCTCTTTTACCAAATTTGATGGTTTTTTTCCCAGTAATGTAGGTAAAACAAATCCATCTCTCCTCTTTTGGGCACTGACTTCCCATCCTGCTTCTACTTGTTTCTAAGTTCTCTGCAATCTAGTACTTTTTCCCTTTATGTATGCAATTGCCTAATTTGGATGGGTTGTAACAGTGGCTGTTGACATGAGTGTGAGAAATGAAAAAAGAACCTCGGTGTCTTTCCATGTACAGCTTTTGGTAACATCTGTAACATGGCCTTGTCGATATCCCAAAAGGGAGAAGACAAAAATTGAGTGACAGAAAAAGGAGTAACAGAGGTCCAGTATGGCTTATACTCTCACCTCCCATGCCTAATGGGGTTGCAACCCACAGCAGGTGTATTTGATCTTCTTGGTGGCGAATACAGAGGCCAATCTGGTCTTGCCCTCTATTTCCTTGTCACTTCCTCTTAGCTAATTTCCAGACAAATCGTTTTTGACACTCTTTAACTGTCGTTTCCCACTGTTCTTTAGGTATCTCCCATTCAACAGGCACTAATAATTCCCATCCACAAAACAAAGTTATTATTTTAGTTTCTTGGAAGTCTATTTGGATAGGAAATCGATTTGGTCCTTGACACTTCCTGCAACGAGAACATCGCTTGTGTGAGCTACAATACCAATTCTTCCCACAATTTAAACATTTACATTTAACCTAGCTAGCATGTCTGGTATTTGGGTGGATCAAACAGAGTATTTGGTCTGACACTGATGGAAGTTGCAACTCCTCTTCCTCCTTGTATAAATCACAGGCTAAGGCATGAATACAAGAGTTCTCTGTCCGAAACAGTCCTGATCCTCCTGTTTGGAGTGGAAGTATTCCTCCCTAAGGAGGGTATCTGAGGCATCTCAAAACTTGTCCGGACGGTACTTGAAACCACTGATATAAGCATGGCCTTATCTCCCAATTAGGTGTGATACTGGGTATGTTTTTTGGACCATTTGGGTCTTCCCAGTTCATTACCACCCAGTCCCCGTTTAAGAGTCAGTTTTGTATCACCCGGTTCAGATGTAATTGTCCACTCCTTAGGTTCATCCACAGGTCCTTTGATTCTGCTGGCGTGGATCCACCCTCGTTCCTTGGTCCGGATCGCAGCCTCGGTCGTCAGCAATACCTGAAAAGACCTTCCTATTGAGGAGTTAAAGATTGTTCTTTCCAGGTTTTTACTAGCACCCATTCCCCTGGATGAACATTATGGATTTTAAAATCTAAAGGTGTGGTTTGAGGGATTATTCCTTTCAACCGTAAGTTTTCAAGAGTTTTTGTGATGGTGTTAACGTATCTTTTAACGCTCATTTCCCCTACCTCATAGGTAGCATTTTCATGTTGGGTGGTTAGAAAGGGTAACCTAAACATCATTTCATAGGGTGACAATCCTAGGTCTGACCGGGGTTGTGTTCGGATCCTCAATAAGGCCAAAGGTAGGCATTGTACCCATGACATTTGGGTTTCAGCCATTAATTTGGTCAAAGTTCTCTTTAAAGTCTGGTTCATCCTTTCTACACGACCAGAACTCTGTGGATGCCATGGGGTACGGAGCTCCCATTTTATCCCTAAAGACCGAATTATCTGTTGTAACACTTTTGATGTAAAATGCGTTCCTCTGTCTGAGTCTATTCTATTAACCATTCCATATCTGGGAATAATCTGTTCTAGTGGGAACTGCTTCTACCCGATGGGTTAAATGGTCTGTTATTACTAATAAATACTTCCATCTTTGTACTTGAGGAACTTCAGTAAAATCTACTTGGATACTTTGAAATGGTTGAAGAGCTAACTCACGACCTCCTAATGTTGTTTTTCTCATTACCTTCTTGTTTATCCTTTGGCAAGTTATACATTTTTCAGTTACTTGCTTTGCTACTCCATAAATCCCAATGCATCCATAGTTCCTTAAAAAATGATCACACAAGGCCTGAGTACCCCAATGGGTTTTCTGATGCATATCTTCTAATATTTTTCTAGCCAGTATTTTATTAAATAATTGTCTTCCATCAGGAAGTTTCCATTTCCCTGATTCAGCCTGTTCTCCTCCTATCTTATTTAATTCTTTTTTTTTTTTTTTCTGCTTCACTAAACTTCGGGATTTCCAATTTTTCCTCATTTGAAGTTAATATTAACATGACTCTTTCAGCTCCATTTTCTGCTGCGTCCTTAGCTTCCTGATCTGCTAAATTATTTCCTCTTATTTCTGGCGTTACTCCTTTTTGGTGTCCCTTAATGTGTACTACAGCTATTTCTTCAGGTAGTTCTAATGCCTCTAAAATCTCTAAAATGAATCCTTCATGTACTAATCCTTTTCCTCTTGAGTTAAGTAGTCCTCTTTCTTCCCAAATTTTTCCAAAAGTATGTACTACTCCAAAAGCATACCTCAAATCAGTATATATAGTTCCTTTCTTGTGTGCTAAATATTCCAGTGCCTTTTTTAGAGCATATAATTCACAAGTTTGAGCTGACCAGTTTGAAGGTAATTTTCCTTTTTCAATAGTTTGCATGTTTTTTCCATCAACTACTGCATAAACTGACATCCTTTTTCTTTGTAGACATCTGGAGGAACCATCTACATAGATTATTTCCCCTTCTGAAAGGGCTTGTTCTTCAAGATCTCCTCAAACTTTCGTTTGGTATTGGATAATTTCTAAACCATTATGTATTAGGTTATCTGCTGGTTCTCCATATAGAAATTAAGCTGGATTTAAACTCCTGTTTACTTCTAATGTCAGATCATCACTATCTATCAAAATTGCTTCATATTTTAACATTCTAGAGTCTGTCAACCATTTTTCTGCTTTCTGATTTAACACATTTCAAACCGCATGAGGTGTGCACACAATTAGTTTATCTCCAAAAGTAAGTTTACGACTTTCTTCTACTAGGATTGCAGTAGCGGCTATAGCTTGAATACATACTGGCCAGCCGTGGCTCACTGGGTCCAACATCTTTGATACATAAGCTACTGGTCTCTTTACTCCTCCCCACACTTGGACCAGAACTCCATGAGCTACCCCCTGTTCTACATTCACATACAGATGAAAGGGTTTTTTCTAGTGAAGGTAAGCTTAAAGCTGGTATTGAGGCTAATTTTAACTTCAGTTTTTCTAATTTATCATCATCTTCCTTGGTCCATTTTATATTATCTCCCTCTGTCAATTTTTCATACAAAAATTTTACTGCCTGTGTGTACCCCTCAATCCATAATCTACAATATCCCCACAATCCAAGTAGTTTTCTGATTTCCCTCTTTGAAGAGGGAGGTGGAAGGGATAGAATTCCTGCAATTCTCTCTGGACTGAGCTTTCGACTACCCTTACTTATCAAGTGTCCAAGATATTTTACTTCTAGTTCTACAAATTGCAGTTTCTCTTTTGATACCCTTAATCCTTTTTCTCCCAGAAAATTTAAAAGCTTTATTGTAGCTTCTCTAACTTCAACTTCATCTTCCCCAGATAGTAGAAGATCATCCACATATTGGATAATTTGTATTCTAGGAGGAGTGGAGAAGGCTTGCCGTATTTTTTTTTTTTTTTCCTAAAGTTTGCCCAAATAAGTTTGGAGATTCCGTGAACTCCTGCGGTAATTTCGTCTACCTGAGCAGTCGCTGTGGTTACCAAGGGAACGGAGCTCGGGGCTGCAAGGGGGGAAGGGAAGGGCATAGCGCCGAGGCTTGGTCCTCTAAGGGCGGAGCATAGGCGGGGTTTGCTGCCGGGACAGGAGGAGGGGGCAGTGCCGGGGGATGCCAGAGGGGAGCGTGGCCAGCTTGCATGGGGCTGGTGGCAGTTGAGTCAGCGACTCCCGGCAGAGACAAAGGAGCGGCGGCAGCGCCCAGCGCAGCCGGCTCAGGCAGGGCAGCCGGGGATCGGGCAGTGGGGGGAGCGATTGGAGATAGGACGGCTGGGACCGACGGGCCCCCCCCCGGCCCGGTTGGGGCTGCAGCCCTAGACCACGCGTCAGGAGGGGCCCCCGGCACGGCCCCCAAGGCGGCTGCAGACCAGGCGGCTGGGGCAGACAAATTCACCGGCGGGGCCGGGGCTGGGGTGTATGCGGGGACCGGCACAGCTGCTGCGGGCTGCAAACCGGCGCTCGGGACGGGAACCGGGGCAGGCGGGGCTGCCGGAGGCTGCGAGCCCGCGCTGGGGGCGGGCGGGGCTGAAGCGGGACCTGGGACAGGGGCCTCGGCCGCGAACGGCGAAAGCGCGAGTGGGAACGGAGCGGCAAAGCTTGCAAAGGATCCCACTCTATTCCCTTCTTTTCTTCTTGTTCCCTTCCCTTTTCTTTTCCCTTTTTCTTTTCTTGTTTCGTCTCGGACGTTTCTGATACGTTAAAGATTTTTATTCTCCTAAAATCTCCTGTCCAACATGTGGCATATTCTCTTTCTTCAGGATTAAACGGTTCTTTTGAATTTACAAATATATTTAGAGCTTGACAGACCCAGTTCTCAAAAGAGCCATATCTTGGCCAATAAACATGGTCAGATCTTATTTCCTTCTCTGCCCATTCTATCATGCAAAATTGTATCATCTTTACCTTTTCCTTTTTTTTTTGTACAAGGGTTTTTATCCCAGTTAGCTAACATAGTGCCAAGAGGGCTATCTTGAGGTATTTCTGTTGGTAATTTTTTACACTTTTTTTTTTTTTTTTTTTTTTTGTATCCAACGTACTGTTTTTCTATCCCATTTTTCAAGATTTTATCTATTCGTCCCCCACCTCTGTTTTTCACTTTCTCTTACAACCTAAAGACCACTTCTATTTATGCACACGCACAAAAATCCCTTCTATCACACACAAATACAATACACTTCCCTCTAAGGAGATATAACAGCCAACATTACATGTGCTTTCTTCCATCTACTCTTACTTCATTCCTCCTTCACTTTTATACACTCTTTTACACTCTTAGGACATGAAGCCTGTCGCTAGAGAATCGTGGCTCTGTGTGTCCTCCCCCTATAGCTGGGCCTCTGAGGAGGGCTCAGAATCTGGTCGCCCCAGGTGCCGATCCACTTATGGGGCTAATTTGCGTGTCACTTACACTTTACTGCCCCCCCACTCCACCCGCCAGGAGAAAAGGGCTGAATTGCAGGTCACACACACGCTTTTCCACAGCCCCCACCCGCCCGGGGAAACTGAGGCCTATTTGCAGGTCACACACACACTTTGCCGCAGCCCCCACCTGCCCGGGGAAACTATGGCCGGTTTTGTGTGTGACTCACTCTCACACAACAAAACAACAACAAGGTACCTTTTACTTTTAAATCACCTATTACCATTTTAGGTGTTACTGGCCAGTCCCGGTGCTCTTGGATATCCCCTCAATCCAGCTGTGTTGCCCAACCCCAGATGCTCTCGGGCACTTTAGCCCTCAATCTAGCTGTGTTGTTCTACCCCAGATGCTCTTGGGCATAACCTCAATCCGGCAAAACCCTGGGTGCTCTTGGCACAATCCCTCAACCCAGCAGGTTTCAGTCCTGGATGCTCTTGGGCACTTACCCCTCAATCCAGCAGACTTTTTGCTTCACCCTGGGTGCTCTTGGGATATTAATCCCTCAACCCAGCAAAAGTTTTAGTCCTGGATGCTCCTGGGCAATCACCCCTTAATCCAGCAGAATTTTTGCTTCCTAGGGGTCCCACCCCTTTTCTAAAATTCAGTCCCAGTTTCCCTGGGGGGGTTCTCTCACTCTTCTTATCACTCGCTTCGTCTCTTTACTGGCCGTCTTTCTCGCGAAAGAAGGAAACGCAGCATCAGAAACTCCATACTCTCTTAGCAAGTCTGGGATAACCAGCTGCCTCTCATTCACACACATTCATCCCCCCCTTTAACCGCCCCTCCAAACCAATACTTACCTGTCCTTTGTCCTTGGGTCTTTGTCTTCGTGTACACTTTAGTGTTAGGGGCTAATTACCGCGGTTTTAGGGAATCTTTTCCCTTTCTTTGTTTTATTGTCTCCCTTTGTCCATTGATCGTAACCTGCATCTGCCAGTCACAGCAGGAGAACACAGAGCGAGGCTGCCAAACTGGGCAGGGCGCGCCGTCCTCACTCTGATTCCCCTAAGGCACCAGCAGTGAGGTGTTATAACCATCCTCTGCTACCATAATTGTGATAAACGCCGATCACTTGTTTTAAAATTTTAAAAGTTTAATAGTAAATAAGATGGTTATAAAAATAGAATTAGAGTAAAAAATTGAACAGTTTTAGAGTTAGGACAATACAAGACAATAAAAACAAAGTTACAGACATCTGGGTGCCTCTCCCGAGCTACAAGCTCTGAAGAAGGACCCCTGTTAACAAAGAATTATCTCTTAAAAGCAATAGCCTGTTGAATATTCATAAAATTCATACAAAATGCATAAATTCCATTCTAACTAAGAACTGTCTCTGGTTAGTATCACTTTTTTCCTTTAATCTCTATGGCGTCCACCAGGCTGAGAGAAGCAGGAGGAGCTGGTCTCTTCTGATAAGATAGTAAATTCTTTCTTCTTTGAAAGATTTACATTTCCCTGTGGTTGGTACATAAAAACTACATTTTAACTACAAAACTACATTTACCATACTATCAAAATATTAATACCACATTAACAGTTAGCACAACATAACACATATAGTAAATATCTTGCGTAGAGCCATATAATATGCACTTTTCACAACACACAAGATGGCAGCCAGAGTGCTGAGGCAGCCATGCACAAGATGGTGGCTGGGGCTAAGACAGCCACACACAAGATGGTTGCTAGGGCAGATGCAGCCACACACAAGATGGCACAGAGTGCTGAGCCAGCCACACACAAGATGGCGGCTAGGGCTAACAGCCACACACAAAATGGTGGCCAGAGTGCTGAGCCAGCCATGCACAAGATGGTGGCTGGGGCTGAGGCAGCCACACACAAGATGGTGGCCAGAGTGCTGAGGTGGCCACACACAAGATGGCGGCTGGGGCTTTGTCTCTGCCTCCCAGCGCGATCTGCAGCCCCTGCAGTCCAGCCCCAGCCCCGGAGCTGTGCGGGGCAGGCAGTCTCCCCCCCTCCCCTTCAGCCATCTGTTGAAATGGACATTAACAGACACCTGGGAAACAGACATGGTGTGGCACCTTTGCTCTGTGCACACAAACACAGACCAGCCAATTTGGGACATGGGCTGGCAGCATTTTGATGTCAAGGCAAGTGAAATAGGTGAAAATAGGAAGAAACGCCAAGAATTGAATGTTTTAAAATAAAAACTTTGGGTTTTTTGTTTGTTTGTTTTGGTTTGGTTTTTTTTGTTTTGGTTTTTGTTTGTTTGTTTGTTTTTGTTTGTCCCCCCCCCCAAAAGAGGGCCAAAAGCGTTTCATGTGCAGATGGACTTCACTTAGCATAAAGAAGCATCACAAATGGTTTTGTCCAGGCAGGTGTCATGGTGACTGTGAGTTGATGAAATGAGAGATGGGATCTGCTTGAGGCGGATGGTGCAGTGGCTGCTCACCTGCAATGTGTATCCCTGAGTACCTATTTCTTCAGAACACTCTGAAGAGTGTATAGAATTGAAATACAAACCAAAATTGCACTGGTCCAGTGCAGTTTCAGTTCCTCTTCATGAGATTCTTCAAGTTGAGCCCAGACATTCTGTTCTGCAGACACACAGGCAGGAGCTTCTTGGTGCGCTGCTCTGGCACCCATTCTTTGGAACAGGGGATTGCAGGAAATAAAGAAGAGAAGCCCATCAACTACTGAAGAGGAACAGTCACTGACAGGAACCAGTGGGTTAAGAAATGTGAGGAGAAAAAAGGCAGAAAACGAGAGGTAAGAAGTAGGAGAAATGGGAGTGAAAAAAAGAGAGAAGTGTCAAAAGGAGAGGAGGGAAGAAAAGGGTAGGAAACCTGAGTGGGAAAGGGTGAGGAAACAGAGGGGAAATGGTGAAAGATGTGACTGAAAATGGGTGAGGAGGGCGAGAGTAGGGGAAGGCAGGAAATACGATGGGAAAATTCTACAAAACAATTGCGGAAAAGGGTGAAAAACATAGGGAAAAAAATAGAGGGAAATGTGAGCACTGCTCAGCTGACCCAAGCAGAACAGGGAACAAGTTGCAAATTACTATGAAAAAAAGAGTTGTGTAAAAGGAAACCGTGCTATATAGGCATTAGTGTTCTATCCACAGCACACAGAGTTTACAGCATGAATATACATCTGATCTAAATATTCTTGCAAAACGTTAGAAAAAATTCTTTCCATAAGGTTATTTACACAAACGTACCTGTGAATGAATAAAAAACCTGCACAACTACATGTATCATTAGGCAGGATACTCTGTAGAAACTCACATTAACATTTGCATAATTATATATGAGACTTCTAAAGTTACAAAGATATTTTTTCTGCCTTTGCTTCTTTAAAACTCCCAAAATGTAATGAAATTCTCTTTTAAAACTACAGAGACTGCTGCGTGCCTCAGCGAGACATTATTTGCTTGCTCACAATTATCTTTTCCCTGTCTGTTAGTCACCGAGGCATTAATTGCTTATCCAGACTTGAAACAGTTCACTGAGCCACTCTGAAGATAAATATGAATGAGCCGATTTCAATGGAATTCATGTCATCTGCCTCTTAAAGCTGAAAGACTGTATTTATTACATCAGAATTAAGTCTTGATACCTAATAAATGGGAAACTGTGAAATATGCTGAGTAGATCACCATGTTGCAAGGGATCATTGCTTTTTAGTCTTATTTGACCAAATTAGTGATCAAAGAGAGGAAGGTCAATTCTAGCAGAGAAAGTAGGTGAAAGAGATGTCTCGGTCTGGTGCAGTTGGAGTCAAAAATGAAGTATGTGGGTTTGGAAGATGGGAAGTGATTCTGTATCAGGTGGTTTTAATGCAACATTCCTGAAGGTATGATCCTCAAACAAACACATTGGCAACAAATATCATGACATAAGCAATGTTGGTATTCCCTCCATGGAATGAAGGAAGGAGAGAAGGAAGGCTTGGAGTTTTCAGGACTATTAAAAAAAAAAAAAAAAAAAAACCAAACCAAAAAACCCCAAAAAACTTTCTTTTGGATAATCTGGAATTTTCTTTGAGTAAAAACACTAAGTGGTGGGCTCTTCACCCATTTAATTTTTTACTAAAATTCAGTGAAAGATACAATTTTGGAGTGTAAAAACTTCCATGTTGAAAACATGAGTGTGCTGAGAGATTTTGAAGTCTAGGTCAATGACAATTCACTGTTGAAAATCCAAATCTAAATTTTTTCAAATTAAATGACCCCAGATGAAGTAGGAAACACAAGTCCTTCCCTTGGCCCTTTGCTTGCTTGTTCTAGCTCATTCCTGAAAATGGTAGGCCCACAGAAGATCCCACAGAAATCAAAGGAGCAACAGGGCATATCCCTAAAGCTGATCTAAATGTGGATCTGAAATAACCTGGGAATTAGAGAGACATCAATGAGCCACTTTTGGGTCAAACTGTTAGTGAAGAAGCCTTTTCCAAAGAAATGACAGCTTTTCTCAAGGAAGTTGAGCAGTAGGACATGATGGCTCCTGTAGCTGGCAGGTATAAAGCAGAAAAAGTGGGAAATCTGTAGGAATGATCCCTGTTATTCACTGATCCCAGCAGGATGAAGAAGCCGTTTTGTCAGACTCTGGGTCTTAGTAAGAAATGAAGAAACCTCCATGTGATAAATGTGTTAAAGTTAATTCGTGTTATCAAATTATACAAGGTAAATGTTGAACTGTATAAAATATGAATGTTAGAAATGTGCTCAAATGTACATAAAGTAAAGGTAAAATGTAGAAACTAAAAATTAGAAAATTTCCTGGCTTGGGAAGCACAGGAGGGACACGAGGAAAGTATGATTAGAATTACCAGAGAGGGGGCCTTGAAACTATTACTGCCGGGAATCCCTGAAAGGAAACAAAGAACCACGGAAGAAGAAGATACAAGTCCGGAGACCGAGATAATCACTTCAGATGGATATCTCTACTCGTCTCCGCTGAAATTAACATATACACGACACACCCGGGCCCGGTCATCAACAGCATTGTTCCACCCTACCGGTCTATTCAGACCTCCGATACCAGGACTTGAATAATTAATGAAGACGCCTCGGAGAGGATAACGTCAGAATTTCGGACTTCACTCCGCGATCTTGTGTATAAAAAGGGACAGCCGGAGACCAGAAATTGTGAACTTGGGGGGGATACCAAGCTGACAGAGCTTGTTATCCGTGTTCACCCGGCACCGATCCCGGGCTCGGCGCTGTCCTTTTAAATTGTGGCTTTCCGAGACTGATATTTTGTCTCAAAATAAAATTCTAAATTTTGATACTTTGAATTTGGTCGATTTTATTTATAACAATTCTGGTGACCCCGACGTGATTGGAGTGATACCGGGACCCCCGAGGGACCCCCGTCTCTGACCAGGAGGCGCACTGCTGAATTCAGCGGCCTGGCAGAACTGGGGTATCCGGGAGGAACCGATCAACCACACGACGAACAAAACGGCAAAAGCCACATTTAAAAGGGAGATAGGCGAGGTCAGAGCTCTCGGGGAACTCGGGGAGGTTTTTCTTTGGAAGCAGAACCTCCGGAGCCGCGGCGAAGAAATCTACTCATAAAAATCTACGTGCACGAAGAATCCACGCAGGAAAAGGATCGTAAGTATTGCGTAGTTGAGTGGGGAGTGACCGAGCGTGTGAGTGAGACGTGATTTTATCACGAAGCGAGTGGGACCCCAAAATCGCAGTTCCATAGTCCCGCGAGGGGCGTGGTCAGTTGCGGGGGAAGCGAAAGTTTCGGGGGTAAAACGCACCTCACACGTTAAGCCCTGAAAACTCGGGGAGTTTTCGGAAAGGGGGGTCGGTCACAGGAAGGCTGGGAGGGAAGGTTACGTCCTTACAAGAGTTCCGGGGACTGGTAAACCTTCCAGCCTTGGACCAGAGACGGTCCGGGAAGGAAGTAAGGAGAAGAGAGCTCGCACACACCAGAAGAAACCCGGGGGGGGAGCGATCACCCACAAAGGGCTAGTATCTGGTAAACTCACACCATGGGACAGACAAAAAGCAAAGCTAGCAAAAGGAATCTTAGGAAACCAAAGCGGGGAACCGGTAAAGGAATCCCTGAAATCCCAGTTGAGAGCCCGCTGGGATGGATGTTAGAACATTGGGAAGAATGCCCCATAAGGGAGAGAAAATCCAAGAAACGGATGGTGCATTTTTGCATAGAAGTATAAAATAGAGTAGAAATACGAGATCATGTAATTTGGCCCGTGTTTGGAACATTTGAAGAATGGATATGTAAGGCACTGGTACGTTATGTCGGAGAAAAGGGAACTGCGGAAGAACGGGAATATGCTGGAGTCTGGGGTAGAATTGATGCAAAATTACTACCCATAAGGATAAAGGACCCTGCCGATGTTTCCGGGAATAAGTGGGAGCCTTTAGACAACTTGCCTCCACCTTACATAGTACCCTCACCCCCTCCCCTCCCTGAGCAAAACAATCCACAGAACCCGGGGAGATTGGGACCCCCTCTAGGACGGAAGATCCCTATATCCCCGTCTCTCCCCTCTGCCCCTCCGTTGGAGTCACAGACAGTGGCTCCGGTCCCACCGGTCGGGCTCCCTCCCCCGCTAGAACCTGTACAAGCCACTCAGCCACTGGGAAGAAGTACACAAAGTACAGACACCCCTGCACCAGCCCGAGATGACCTGTTGCCTGATCTAGATCTGGCGGCTTTCTTTAATTCTCCTGAAAACACACAGCAGGGTTGGGCAGAAGCAAAACACTCACCTCCCGCTAGGAGGACTAGGAGACAGCTAAAGAGGATGAATGAGACGGAGAGTGAAGGGGAAGGTGAAAGAGCAAATCTTTTCCCCTTAAGGGAAATTCCCACTGCTCCAGGGATTATCGGGTACGTAAACGTCCCGATTAATACCAGTGATGTGAGAGCCTTTAAGAAGGAGATGGGAAAACTTATAGATGACCCTTTAGGGGTCTCCGAAAGACTAGATGAATTCTTAGGAACTAGCATCTATTCGTATGAAGATCTCACAGCTATTCTCAGATCCTTGTTCAATACGGAGGAAAGGGAAATGATCAGACAAGCGGAGATACGGGAATGGGAACGGAAGAATCCTCAGAGCACTCCTGGAGATCAGAAATGGCCAAGCCAAGATCCCCGATGGAATGCTCAAACTGAGGAGGGTAGGAGAAGTATGATTGATATGAGGAACATCATCATACAGGGAATTAGAGAGGCCGTGCCCCGGGGACAAAATCTGAGCAAGGTCTTTGGGGAATGTCAAGGGAAAGATGAGACTCCCACAGAATAGTTGGAAAGGTTGAGAAAAAGCCTCCAGATATACTCTGGGACAGACCCTGATTCTCCCGTGGGGGAGGTACTCTTAAAAACCCAGTTTGTAGCAAAATCATGGGAGGACATCAGGAAAAAGCTGGAAAAGATTGAGGGGTGGCAAGAGAAGGGATTGCAGGAATTACTGCGGGAAGCCCAGAAGGTCTACATGAGAAGGGATGAGGAAAAACAGAAAATACAGGCTAGGGTGTTAGTAGCTGCAGTGAGGGAAGCCCAGAAACAGGAACGCCCACAAGCTTCGGAGAAACCCTTAAGGAAAGCACCTCCGAGGGGAGCCACACGCCCGCAAAAGGGGACTTCAGGAAAATGGATGGAAGGAATGGAATGTTTCTATTGTAAAAAGAAGGGACATATGAAAAAAGATTGTCCAAAGAAGATGAGAGATGAGAAGATGTTCCGGGAGGACTAGGGAAGTCAGGGGCTCTATCTTTTGGGGTCCATAACATCAGGAGAGCCCTTGATAACATTGAAAATAGGACCCCAGAGAACAAAAATGGATTTTTTGGTAGATTCAGGGGCTGAGAAAAGTACATTCAAACAGTTGCCCCCGGGATGCCGAGTAAGTAAAGATTCTATGGTAGTTATAAGAGCTAAAGGGGAGCCATTTAAAGTACCTATAGTTAAGAACGTGGAAATAGAATCAGAGAATAAAATTTGTTTGGGAGATATGTTGCTAGTAGAAGAGGCTGATTACAACCTGCTGGGTAGGGATTTGATGGTTGCACTGGGGATCAACCTCATCATAAGGAATTCACAGATTACGGTTAGCATATATAAACTAACCTGTGAAAATGAGGACAAAATTAATCCCAAGGTATGGCACACAGGGAAGGAAGCGGAGAAATTGGCTATAGAACCTATATCAATTGAGATTGAAAAGCCTGAAGATCCCATAAGGATCAGGCAGTACCCAATCCCTTTAGAAGGGAGGCGGGGGCTGAAACCTATAATAGAAGATTTGATCAAAAAGGGCATATTGGAGCCGTGTATGTCCAGACACAATACCCCAATACTGGCTGTTAAAAAGGGAGATGGGAATTATAGGTTAGTGCAAGATTTAAGAGCCATAAATGAAAGAACAAGAACTCGGTTCCCTGTAGTGGCTAACCCCTACACCCTTCTGAATAAGATCTCCCCGAGAGATACTTGGTACAGTGTTATAGACCTAAAAGATGCATTTTGGACCTGCCCTTTAGCTAAAAGCAGCAGGGATTTTTTTGCATTCCAATGGGAGGATCCAGACACTAACCGGAAACAACAGTTAAAGTGGGCCTCACTTCCCCAAGGATTCGTGGACTCCCCAAATTTATTTGGACAAGCACTGGAAAAGTTGCTAAGTCAGTTCTCCCCTAGGAAAGGGACCAAGATCTTACAATATGTAGATGATCTATTGGTGGCTAGTGAAACAGAGGAAGGTGTAAGAGAATGCACTATTGATTTGTTAAACTTTTTAGGGGAAAAGGGATTAAAGGTAGCAAAACAAAAGTTACAGTTCACAGAATCTGGGGTGAAATACTTAGGGCATTGGTTAGTAAAAGGGAAAAAGAAATTGGACCCTGCAAGGGTAGCTGGAATCATAGAACTGCCCCCCCCTAAAACCAAAAGACAAGTATGTCAGCTATTGGGGCTGTTAGGTTATTGTAGACAGTGGATAGAAAGATATAGTGAAAAAGCAAAATTTTTGTATGAAAAATTAACTGCAGAGAGGATAAAATGGACAGGACAGGATGATAAGGAATTAGAGCAATTAAAGAGTGCTTTGGTGACTGCCCCAGTATTGAACCTCCCTGATATCAATAAGAAATTCCAATTATTTGTAAATGTAGGAAACCACACAGCACATGGGGTGTTGACACAAGAATGGGCTGGAGATAGGAAGCCTGTAAGTTACCTTTCCAAACTGTTGGACCCTGTAAGCAGGGGGTGGCCTACATGTTTACAGGCGATAGTAGCAGTTGCCTTATTGGTAGAAGAAGCCAAAAAGATTACTTTTGGGGCTCCCATCACAGTTTATACTCCACATAACGTAAGAACAATTTTACAACAAAAAGCTGAAAAATGGCTCACAGATGCCAGATTGTTGAAGTATGAGGCCATTCTCCTTCATGCTCCAGAATTAGAATTAAGGACAACACAAGCAAGTAATCCTGCTGGGTTCCTGTTTGGGGAAGCTTCATCTGAGCCTATACACAACTGTATAGACCTAGTAGAATTACAAACAAAAATTAGGGAAGATCTGGAGGACGAAGAGCTCGAAGAAGGGGAAAAATGGTTTGTAGATGGGTCAGCCAGGGTTATAGAAGGGAAAAGAAAATCAGGATATGCAATTATAGATGGGAAAACTGGGGAAGTGATAAAGTCAGGCCCCTTGGGCACTTCATAGTCAGCTCAGGCATGTGAATTGTATGCTGTGTTGCAAGCTCTCAAAAGACTTAAAAGAAAAATAGAGACTATTTTCACTGACTCAAAGTATGCGTTTGGGGTAGTGCATACCTTTGGGAAAATCTGGGAGGAAAGAGGACTGGTGAACACTAGAGAAAAAGGGTTAATACATGAGGATCTAATAAGGCAAATTCTCAAGGCAGTAAGGGAACCAAAAGCTATTGCAGTGGTATATGTAAAGAGTCACCAGGCTGGACTACAGTTCAGAATACGTGGGAATAATTTGGCTGATCAAGAAGCCAGGAAAGCAGCTCTCCTAACCCTGGACACCCCAGAAAGCAGGACAGAAAATTTTGGAGAAGTTTCTCCTCATCCCACAGAAAAGGAGATTGAGGATTTCAAGAAAATGGGGGGAAATTTAATAAATGGGAAATGGAAATTGACTGACGGTCGAGAATTGATCCCAAAGGCTTATGCAAAGATCATATTAAGAAGATTGCATGCACAAACTCATTGGGGAACTCAAGCTTTAGCAGAACAATTTTTGAAATTTTTTAGATGCAAGAGTATCTTTGAGTTAGCCAAGCAGGAGGTTCAGAGTTGCTTGGTCTGCCAGAAAATTAATAAATCAAAAGTCAAACACAATGCATTAGGGGGACGTCCTTTAGCATATCGCCCCTTTGGGAGAATACAAGTAGATTTCACAGAGTTACCAAAAATAAGTAGATATAGATATCTGCTAGTGATAGTAGACCAATTAACACATTGGGTGGAGGCATTCCCTAGCCCTAAGGCTACAGCTCAAACAGTAGCACAGAGATTATTGGAGGAAGTAATTCCCAGATATGGAATCCCTGATTCCATTGATTCAGATCAGGGAACCCATTTTACATCTAAGGTCATAAAAAGCTTAGCAGAGGCTCTGGGAATCAGATGAGAATATCATACCTCTTGGCATCCTCAGAGCTCAGGTCAAGTAGAGAGAATGAATCAAACTCTGAAGGCACAATTGTCAAAACTTATGCTAGAAACTAGGATGACTTGGATAAAATGCCTCCCTCTAGCCCTCCTAAATATCAGGACACAACCTCATTCCGGTTCAAGATTATCTCCATTCGAGATGCTGTACGGAATGCCTTATGAGCATAGAATGCCAGTTGGACATCCCCGGGTAGAGGATTGTCAGATCCAGTCTTATATTGTTATGATTAACAAAAATTTGCAAGAACTCCGGAAGCATGGATTAATAGCACAAAGCACCCCGCTGGGGTTTGCTATCCACAAGATCCAGCCGAGTGATCGAGTGTTGATCAGAGCGTGGAAAGAAGCGCCGCTGTCATCACATTGGGAGGGACCTTTCCTCGTCCTCCTCACAACAGATACTGCCGTGAGAACAGCAGAGAAAGGCTAGACCCATTGCTCCTGAGTGAAAAAAGTGGAACAACACAGCAGCTCTCCGCAGTGGAAAATCACCTCTGCGCCTGGAGACTTAAAGCTGAAAATTCACCGAGACACCCAATGACCAGCGCTTATCGGATAAGTTGCACTCAGGCAGGATGTCCCTGCTATCCTTTTGTTCATTTTAAGTGTGGGTATTGTGAACAAGTTTGGGTAACTCATTGTGTCCGGGGAGCTAGACCTTGGAATTTGTGTGTACCTTGTTACGAGGAGGAGGTCAGGCTTACCAATCTATTCCTATACGTTGCCACAGAATCGGGATTGTTCGAATTGGATTCTCCTGAGTGGTTCCACTATTACACTAAAGAGTTAAGGGGAAGATTGAATAAAAGGGCAGATCCACTCGTAATTGAGTGCAGGAGAACGTTGAAAGTACCCTGTAGAGGAGATCAAATAAAGAGAACGAAGTGGGAGCAGTACAAGAGGCGATATGCTCAGAGAAGCACCGGCAAGGACCCGGAAGAATATCCCTGCTGCCAAGAAGATGGATTACCCCGCCGCTGGTAGCAACCCAATGAGTGAAAGGTGGAGCAGAGGGATAAGTCTATGGGTAACCCTGGTGATCCTGAGTCAAGCCATGTGCCCCACGAATAGCCTCCACGAACCCCAAGAGGGGATAGGGATGGAAACTAGTTTCCCCACGGTCCCTCCAAACCTTACCCGGAACAGAGTTTTGGAATCCAGGGTACGAGTAGACTGGTTTACACCAAAAAGGGGGGAGAATCGCCAGTAGAATAAAGAGATTAAATTGAACAAATCCAATCACCCGATGGCAACGGCTAGGAAAAGGAGGGAGGTAAGCAGTCTTCCTTTGATCACAACATGCAAAGAATGTAACAAAACTGTGTGGATTGGAGGGAAAAGGGAGAGTACCTTTGTGGGATATCTCCAAGTTAACCCTTTATGTTATGATAAGAGGAAACTGAAGATGTGTGCCTTGAACGGGAAAACATATTGGGTGGGACAAAATGAGAAATTACAAACAGCTGCTTTAGCTAATGGACCTATATTACTCGATATGTTGAGGGAGAACGATGAAAGAGTTTGTTTAAGAATGAATAAAGTTTTTTGCTTTTCCAAGGACGAGGAAGGGTTAGACCCTGAGAACAAGATACAAAAGGTAGCCCTGGAATTTAAACGACAAGAATTGGCAGCTAAGAAAAAGAGAATGGAGCAGGAAAGAATGAGGACATTAAGTGAACAATATGAACAATTGGAAAAACAGTCTAATGATTGGAGTCTGGCTACTTCCAGCAAAAATCTTTTCTTAGATTTGGTACAGAAGATTGCTACCGAGTTAGGGCTGACTAATTGTTGGATCTGCGGAGGATTAAAATCCGCAGAAAGATGGCCATAGAAAAGTGAGAGTTTAACTCCTGAGCAGTTGCTAAAATAGGATAATAAAATCTTAAACACTTTAACCCGGCCAGGAGGGTGGACACTGAATGAACGAGTAATAGGGACAATCTGTATTAGTAGAGAAGGGAATGTGTACAGTGATGTAGTGGGATACACCCCTTGTCTATCCACTCTAGCTGTAAATTCCAACAACAGATCCAAAATGTGGCAACCAGAACCCCCAAATGGGTATTAAGGAAAAGAGAAGCAAGAAAAGTGTAATTGGGTAGAAGAAATTGAACTCTGTTGGCATGAACTCACTAACGCTAACCCGTATTACTCCTTAACTGAACTGGTGGAATTTTGGGACAAACCGGAAAATATAGACATTAAATGGAAAGCTCCCAGCGGGATTTATTGGATCTGTGGGAAAAGAGCATACAGTGAATTGCCCCGGAAATAGAAAGGGTCCTGTACCCTAAGTATGATTAGACCCTCTTTCTTTACACTCCCCAGAACTGGTAGCAATTTACTAAGGGCTCCTTTGTATGAAACCCTCAGCAGGAGAAAGCGAGAGGTAAAGAAAGAACTCCCACAAGTGGGAGAGAATCAGAAATGGGGAGAGGAAGAATGGCCTGCAGAGCGCATCATAGAATACTATGGTCCAGCCACCTGGGCACAGGATGAAAGTTGAGGTTACAGAACCCCAGTATACTTATTGAACCGGCTAATCAGATTACAGGCTGTAGTAGAAATAGTATCTAACCACACCTCAGACGCCCTGGAATTGTTAGCCAAACAACACTCACAGATGAGAGCTTTCGTATACCAAAATCGAATAGCTCTAGACTATTTACTAGCAGAGGAAGGGAGTGTGTGTGGGAAATTTAATGACTCAGAATGCTGTATCGAGATCAATGACTATAGAGAAACTATTAAAGATTTGGCTGCAGAAATTAAAAAAGTGGCGCACGTCCCAGTGCAGAAATAGAATTCGATCCTAAAAGCATCATAGTGAGATCAAATATTTGGAACAGGAGATTAGTAGAAGAAGGTGGGGTTCTTTATCCTATGCTCAGTGGCTGAGTTAGTGTTCTTACCTTGTTTAATACCTTGCTTAATAAGACTAATTCACACTGTGGTCCAGAGAATGCAAATAGCAGCCCTTCCTATGAATCCGGAATTAGCTTCAGGAGGATTAGCCAAAGGAAAAGCCACCTCAAAAATTATGAATTTAACCGAAGAAAAAAGTACTGCTGCTCAGGTATTAGAAAAATTTGAAGCCCAGATACAGGAAAAAAACATAGAAAGAACATATTGGAACAAAACGACAGGGGAAAGGTTAACAGAATAATGGTTAAGAGGCTTTTTTATCTTGACAGAGAAAAAAGACTATAACCAGAACACGAATTAAATTGGTGAATTTGGAAGAGGGGGGATTGTGATAAATGTGTTAAAGTTAATTCGTGTTATCAAATTATACAAGGTAAATGTTGAACTGTATAAAATATGAATGTTAGAAATGTGCTCAAATGTACATAAAGTAAAGGTAAAATGTAGAAACTAAAAATTAGAAAATTTCCTGGCTTGGGAAGCACAGGAGGGACACGAGGAAAGTATGATTAGAATTACCAGAGAGGGGGCCTTGAAACTATTACTGCCGGGAATCCCTGAAAGGAAACAAAGAACCACGGAAGAAGAAGATACAAGTCCGGAGACCGAGATAATCACTTCAGATGGATATCTCTACTCGTCTCCGCTGAAATTAACATATACACGACACACCCGGGCCCGGTCATCAACAGCATTGTTCCACCCTACCGGTCTATTCAGACCTCCGATACCAGGACTTGAATAATTAATGAAGACGCCTCGGAGAGGATAACGTCAGAATTTCGGACTTCACTCCGCGATCTTGTGTATAAAAAGGGACAGCCGGAGACCAGAAATTGTGAACTTGGGGGGGATACCAAGCTGACAGAGCTTGTTATCCGTGTTCACCCGGCACCGATCCCGGGCTCGGCGCTGTCCTTTTAAATTGTGACTTTCCGAGACTGATATTTTGTCTCAAAATAAAATTCTAAATTTTGATACTTTGAATTTGGTCGATTTTATTTATAACACTCCATTTATTCTATTAGGCCAAGTTGTTCATTGTCAGAGGTGGAATCAGCTGCTCTAGCAGAAGGCGCTGCTTTAACTTCAGCTCAGCACGTCTGCAGGCAGCCCTAGAAGCGCTCCTGCACCTCAGCTGGTGCCAGAGCACAGGGACACCCGGACACCCTCTTTAGACCCCTGTGTACCATCAAGCTAAAGGTATCTCCCCGAGCCAAGCTCTCCAATCCAGCACTTAGCACAGAACTTGTCACTGCCAGGGAAGTCTGCATGAAAGAGTACAGAGAAAAATACAATTATCAAACATATTGGGGATTCAATATAATACAGGAAAAATTCAGATTCTGGTACTTACCTTCCAAAATGAGCATGTATATTAGCTGTTTTCCCTCAAGTGTAGTTAAACAGCGTGCGCTTTGCAGAGCAGTAAAATTCTTCACTCCAGGCATTCACAGCTAGCAGAGCTCTCACACAACTTGTTTTTTCTCTGACATGTAAGGAAGGACTTCGTTCAAATGAACTGTGCTGCTTCCTCTGAAAGATACAAACTTATGGAAATAAAGGATGCAAAGTCATAGGTTCTTTAAGGCAGGCCACTGGTATCTAAAGTGAGGATTGTTTACATTTAGCATCATATGCACATAAGATAGCAATCAAACCATTTTCTTACATTCATGAAAACTATTTTTTCTGCTCCCAGAAATTGCCCAGTCCAATAAAGCCAAACTCAGATACAAGTGCGTTCCTCACCATAAAAATGGCCAAAGAAATAAGAGCTGCCAGTGATACTTTTCCTATGGTCAAGTTTGCCCCAAGTGTGGATAAAAGCAGCGTCTTCCCTGCTCAGATGCTTCTGCCCCGTTGATCTGAGCCTGTCGCAGAGCATCCCGAACAAGGGAATGGAAGTTCAGCAGCACGTGCTCAGTGCCGTGTGCTCTGCTCAGGGCTCCTGAGAGCTCCTGCAGGCACTGGATGAAGCTGTGCCAGTGGGGACCAACTCCTGCTGTGCCAGCCAGGCAGCCTGGCACGGTGCTGGGGCAGCAGGCCATGCAGGGCTGGCTCAGCGTCAGCCCCGGGCAGTGTGGGCAGTGCTGCATTCTCAGCAAAGCTCTGCTGCAGGCTGTGGAGAAGTGCGGTGATCTGTTGCATTGATCCCCGCAATCTCCAAATTCAGAGCCCACAGGAAAGTCCAGCTGGGTGAGAGAGATCTTCCCATTTGTCCTGTGGCCTTTTTGGGAATGCTGCCTGTTAGGAAAATTAATCCACGAACACCAGAGGTTTATGTCCAAAAAGGAGACAGAGGAGTCCTTTTACTTTATTCGAATAAAGGGAGAGGCTATGGGGCATTTCCCCCGGGGTCTCTCAGTTTTTCAGAGGACGCAGCCTCCTTTTTATCCCGATTTCCCGGCCGCATTTCCCTCTCTCTTTCCCCATTGGCTGAGGTACTTGAGAAGTACAGACTTCCCGAAATGCCTAAGACCTAAGATTCCCCTTTTAATGTATAACCTTCCTAATTTTTAATTCTTATGGGATTTATGGGTTTTCTCCATTGTTGCTTTCATCTTTCAATATTCAATTTCACTTACAAATAAGCCTATGGTTTGTTTGTAAAGGCAAGAATCTTCTTTTCCGTTCATCGACTAGTAGAATCCTTCCCATTGTTTTTCTTATCTCTCAGTGCTAGTTTTATCTACCAGCAGACCCAAGGCTTGTTTGTAAAAACAAATCTTGTCATTCCTCTCACTGCCAAAGGGCCCAATGTCTCTTCTCTCCACCTGGAGGCATCCGCACATTCCAGGGAACTGTCAGTGGGACCAGGGTTAATCACGGGCTTGGAGACTACTGCAAACAGGGTGGCAAAACATCCATTCACAAATTCCTCTGTGCTAACACCTGTGCCAGATAGGAAGAGTCCAACATCTGTGACAAACTCCTGCACGTTCCCAGCAGCTTCAGCAGCCGTGTTTGTACACACATTGCAATAAAGTGTGCTTGTGAATTCTCAGCCAGTCTGAGAAGCATTTCAAAGGCTTCTGCAATCGATCAATCAATCTGTCGTTATTTTGAAGGGTTAAAAAAAAAAAATTAGAGTAAGAGTTTAAAACAGCTACATTACAACTTACCGATACCACAAACGAATTTTTGCATTAGAATTTTTGAGGTGACAAACAACTCACAAACTACAACAACTGTCTTTCCTTTATGGGGAAACACCATACAAGTACTGTCTCCACAGAATTAATCATCTGTGTTTTCTTTGCATGGTACCATTTAACACAGCCTAAAAATATATGTTTCAGGAAAATAATTGTAAGCTGAATTATGGAGTTACAAAATGCAGCAGAGGCCTGTTGTAGCTGTCTATGTACGTAAACACATTTGCTCTCTCATCTCACGAGTCATTCTGCAAGTTGCAAGAAACAGCTGAGTGCTCTCAGTAACTCCAAGTAACTCATTCCTTCTACCATCCTGAGTGGATGGGCAAAAGTAACATGAAACAATAGAAAGAACTCTTCAATTCCATCAAAACTTAACTCTTAAAAGATCTGTTTTTATTCAGGGGAAGCAGATGTACCAAACACACAGGAGAACAGGATTTTCAACAGCACTCTTTGGTCTGGCAGTTGGTATGGTCAAGAACTGCTTTCCTCAGGAGCTGAGGGATAATCCCTCTCAAAGCCTCCAGGCCTGCATGAGGAGTAAAAGCCTGGATGGACCAACTTGCATTCCACCTGTTAGATGGTAATCCTTTGTTCTGGTTTAGGGACAAATTTGGGAGAAAACCCCTGAATGGGATCCCTCCGGGAAGCAAACCCAAATGGCCTCTCCCTCCAACTGGTCTGGTAAAAAACTTCTTTGGAGAAAAGTGGAAAAAACTATTTTACTTAACAAACAAAGTGCATACAAGTATAAAGAATGAATAACATGAAACAATAAAACCTCTCGTTCTGGAGTGAGATGGCAAATTGAGAAGGTTCTTGCCGTGGGTGGAGCTCGGCTCTCTCTCAGTCTCTCATCAGTCCCAGTCCCTCCGGCGCTGCTGGAAAATGCCGAGGTCCAGGCCCCGGTGGGCCGCAGGTGCAGCCCCCAGTGCTCCCCTGGGTTTTCAGTCCAGAGCAGGTTTAAACAGTTCCAAGAAAAAGGAAAAAAGCCAGGGCAAGGAACTTCTCTGCCCTAGCTAGCTGAAACCAACCAAAAGGGAAAATAAATCTCTGTCCTGCAGTCTCTCCAAGCCTCTGCCGAACACCTGGTCCGGAGAGGAATGTGTAGGAGTCAGGCAGCTTTCTCAAAACAAACTCCTGTCAGAACCAGTCTTAAAGGCACAGAACTCAATAAACAGCAAAAATAGAACAGACGACTGAGGGAAACAAGCATCACAAAGTCACCCTAGGATACACACAGACTTCCAGAGCTCTACCCAGAGCCAAGAAGGAAAGTTCCAAAAAGAATAAACACAAACTAAAGAACCCAACAACAACAACCACCAAGAAAAAGGCCACTCTGCCCCCAGCAGAGCTGCTCCCTCCTTCAGGACTTTCAGCTGCACTAACACACAGCACAGGAGACTGCAAGCAATGACCATTCCTCAGGCACATCTGCTGCACAAGCAGCCTGAGGACAGCCTAGTGGAAGGACTCTTCTCATCCCAGTGGAGAAAGGCCTCTTTTCATTTCCTTTTCTTTTTCCTTTTCTTTCCTTCTTTCATTCTTTGTTTCTTTCTTACTCTTTCTTCCTTTCTTTCTCTCTCTCTCTTTCTTTCTTTCTTGGAACCAGTTGCCCTTATTCTCCCAAACACTTGCTTCTCCACCTCAGCCCTCTACACAATTGCTACAAGCACCAGCACCCGCCCAAAACTGCCTCTTGCTTGCCCACCCCCTACTCCAATGCCCCATCCCCCCTTTTAATCCCTATCCCTCCCAACTTTCACAAACCCAATCACACTGCAATCCCCACACCACACTGCTCCATGCCATGCCACACCACACCAGGCCACACCACGCCACCTCTTCAGGCCACCAAGGCCCCTGCAACCAGCCCGTGCACACTTCCAGCCATTCCAGGCCAGCCGCAGCTTTTCCGCCCACTCTGGCCCACGGCCCCACCACCCTCCCAGGGAACAAGTCCATCCCCACATCCCAACTCACTTTGCCTCCAAGCACCATCAAGACATTGCCTGTGTCCTGCTGCTGCAGGCCCATGCCAACAGGCTCTCCCAGCCACCACTGCCCCTGCTCTTCCAGCCTCTGGCCCACAAGCTGCAAGTTCATTTGCTCCCTGGGCCACCAGCCCAGCCCCAAGCCAGGGCCGGGCCCTTGCCCGACACCTCGGCCGTCGCTGCAATGCTCGCAGCTCCGAGGCGGCTGAAGCTGCAGGAGCCTTTGCACACCGCTCCCGAGGATGCCCAGCCTGCCACTCCTGGCCTGTCTGTGCAGGGCAGGGGCCTGCACTCCATCATCCTGCTGCCTCCCTCCCAGCTCGGCCTTGGTGTCTCCTCCAGGTGCTGCCAGAGCTCTTGGGGCTGGGCAAGGAGTGGCACAGCCCCAACCTTCCCCTCTCTGGGACATCACCCTGCTGGCAGCTCCAAGGTTCCCCTCTGTGACATCACTGTGCTGGCAGCTCCAACGTTCCATGCCTTGGAGACGCTCCAAGGGAAGCGTCCAGAGCCACACCCAGTCATCAAACTGACCCGCCACTGAGCACCCCGGCCTGGCCTGATGTGCAAACCTCTGCACACAGCTCCAGGAAGCTCCTCTGGCCCACCTCCACAGTGCCACAGGCAAGTGGCACATAGACTTACAGAGCTCTGCCCAGAGCCCACAGGGAAAGGGCAGAGAAGAGAAAACCCCACGGATCTGCTGGTCAGTGCCGCCCCTCCCCTCCAGGCACGCGCCATCCACCTCCAGCAGGTGTCGCTCGTCATCAACTCCGAGCTCCCGACCAATGGCGGGAATTACATCCACCGGTGCGTGGGGGGAGGGGCTGGAGGGGAGGGGGAGGGGTGAGCGGGGGTGTTGGAGGGGCTCCAGGGGCTGGGGGAGGAGGAAAAAACCCTAGAATTCTGGTTGGATTTGGGGAGAAATTGGGAAAAAATGGAGGTTTAGGTGGGTGGGGGAGGGGCAGATTGGAGGGGAGAGGGGCTTCAAGGGTTTGGGAAGGGCTGGGGGATTGGGGGAGGGGGGAAAAAAACCCAGAATTCCAGAGGTTCTGGGGGAGAAATTGGGGAAGAAATTGCAGGTTTGGATGGGTGGGGGAGGGGCTGAAGGAGGGGGGAGGGGCTACAAGGGAGGGGGAGGGGGAAAAAAACCCCAGAATTCTGGGACGATTGGGGGAGAAATTGGGAGAAAATTAAGATTTGGAAGGGTGGGGCAGGGGCAGATTGGAAGGGGAGGGGCTTCAAGGGTGGGGGAGGGGCTGGGGGAGAGGGGGAGGGGCTGGGGAGGTGGGGGAGGCGTGAAAACCCCCAGAATTCTGTGCAGATTTGGGGAGAAATTGGGAGAAAATGGAGGTTTGGGTGGGTGGGGTAGGGGCCTGCGGGGGGGGAGGGACGCACGGGGGTGGGGGAGGGGCTGAAAATGTGGGGGAGGGGGAAAACCCCGGAATTCCGGAGGTTCTGGGCGAGAAATTGGGGAAAAAATGTGGTTTGGGTGGGTGGGGGAGGGGCAGATTGGAGGGGGAGGGGCTCCAGGGGTGGGGGAGGGGCTTCAAGGGTGGGGGAGGGGGAAAGACCCCCAGAATTCCAGAGGTTTTGGGGGAGAAATTGGGAGAAAATGGAGGTTTGAGTGGGTGGGGGAGGGGAAAATAGGGAGGGGCTCCAAGGGAGGGGGAGGGGAAAAAAACCACACCCCAAATTTTGGGTGGATTTGGAGAGATTTGGGAAAAACTAAAGGTTAGGATGGGTGGCGAAGGGGCGGGGGGTTCCCACCAGATTTTTCCCCAAAAAATCCATTTTTTGAGTGGAATTTTTCTTTCATTTTTCCCACCAAATTTCCCCTTAAAAATCCCAGTTTTTTCCCCCAAAAATTCATTTTTTGGAGCAGATTTTCCTATCATTTCCCCACCATCTTTTCCCCATAAAATCCCATTTTTCCCCCCCCAAAAAAATCTTTTTAAAATAGATTTTTCCCCAAAAAATTCATTTTCTTGACCAGATTCTCCCCTCATTTTTCCACCATCTTTTCCCCATAAAATCCCAATTTTTTCCCCCCAAAATTCCTTTTTCGGAGTAGGTTTTCCCATCATTTCCCCACCATCTTTTCCCCATAAAATTCCAATTTTCCCCCCCAAAATTCCGTTTTTCCAGCAGATTCTTTTTCATTCTTTTCCTCTTTAACCCCCCCAATCTCCCCTGTCAAAACTCCAAATTTTCCCCATAAAATCCTGATTTTTTTCCCCCCAAATTCCCCATTTTTCCCCCCCCAAATCCCCATTTCCTCCCGGATTTTTTGTCCATTTCCCCGTTAACCCCTCATTTCCCGTTTTCCCGGAATTCCCGCAATTCCCGCTTCGGCCGCAAGGGCGGCGCCGGCGGCGCGGTGCCGGAGGAGGACAAACGGCCGCTGGCGCCATCGAGCCCTTCTCCAGCCCGGCCATGGAGGAGCTGCCGCTCAGCGCCGCCGGCCTCAGCGCGCACAGCGCCCTTTGCGCCTTCTGCCTTTGCCAGTTTTTCCCCTTTTTTTGGATTTTTTTTTTTATTATTTTTCAGGGGGTTTTTCGACTTTTTTAGGGTTTTTTTGGATTTTTTTCAGATTTCTTTGGATTTTTTTTTCTGATTTTTTTCCCTTTTTTTTTTCAGATTTTTTCTTTTTTTTTACTGTTTCTTTCTGCTTTTTCCCCCCAATTTTCTTCCCCTTTTTTTCCCCTGTTTTTCTGGGTTTTTTTTTCCTTTTTTTTCAGATTTTTGGGGGGAGTTTTTTTCTGATTTCTTCCCCCTTTTTTTCTGATTTTTTTCTCCTTTTTTTTTTGTCTGATTTTTTTCCCTTTTTTCTTTCCCCTGATTTTCCCCCATTTTCTTCCCCCTTTTTTCCAATGTTTTCCCACTTTTTTTTTCCCTGATTTTTTTTCTTATTATTTTCTGAATTTTCCCCCATTTTCTTCCCCCTTTTTTCCCCTGTTTTCCCCCTTTTTTTCTGTTTTTTATCCCCATTCTCTTCCCCATTTTCTTCCCGTTTCCCCCCATTGTTTCCGATTTTTTCCGGGTTTTTTTTTCTGATTTTTTTCAGGTTTTTTTCCTATTTTTTTTCTGATTTCTTCCCATTTTCTTCCCCTTTTTTTCCCTGTTCCCTCCCCCCCTTTCTTTCTGATTTGTTATTTTTTTCTGATTTTTCCCCTTTTTCTTCCGATGTTTTTTCCAATTTTTTCTTATTTTTTACTACTATTTTCTGATTTTCTTTATCCATTTTCTTCCCCCTTTTCCCATGTTTTTTCCCCTTTTTTTCCTGTGGTTTTTCCCCCATTTTTTCTGAATTTTTAAATTTTATTTTATTTTATTTCATTTTATTTTATTTTATTTTATTTTTTCCCCCATTTCCCTGCTTTTTTTCTCTCCCATTTTTCCATTATTTCCCCAATTTTGGACTTTTTTTAACCCCACCCTTCCCAGGTCTCTCCTTTCCCCCCATTTTCTTAAGTCAATTTTAGGGATTTTATTCCCAAAAATCGTCACTTTTTAAAAAAAGGGGTCCCACCCCCATTTTCTGTCAATTATTAGGAATTTTTTAAAGGAATTTTGGGATTTTGGGGGGCGTTTTTAACCCTTCTCCTCCCCCCACCCCACCCCCATTTTATTCCATTTTTTTTTAGGATAAAAGTCACTTTTCCGGGATTTTTTTTTTGATTTTTAATTTTTTGGATAAACGTCACTTTTCCGGGATTTTTATTTTTTGGATAAACGTCACTTTTCGGTCCCCCCGCCCCCCTTTTGTACCGTTTATTTATTCAAATAAAAGCGATTTTGGGACAAAATTCCAAGGATTTTATCGGCAATCCGGGCTGGGGGGAGCGGTGGAGGGAAAATTCCGGGCGTTTTTCTGGCAATTTTGGGACTTTTGGAGACGGAATTTGGGTCCTGAGCCGGCCAAAATTGGGTTAAAACCCAAAAATCCTCAAAATTTGGGTCCTGAGCCGGCCAAGATTGAGTTAAAAACCCAAAAATCCTCAAAAATTTGGGTTCTGAGCCGGCCAAAATTGGGTTAGAAACCCAAAAATCCTCAAAATTTGGGTCCTGGATCCCCAAAATCGAAGCAAAATGACCAAAATCCCACAAAATCCTTCCAAATTTTGGTTCCGAACGCCTCGAGATCCCTGAATTTGGGTCTGAACCCCCCCAAAATTTCACCCTCGAGCCCCTGGAATCCCCAAATTCGACTCCTGGAATCTCTGAGCTCCCAAAATTTGGGGTCTGAGCTTCCCAAAATTTGGTTCTGAACCCCCCAAATTTGGGTAAAATTCCCCAATTTTTTTTTTCCAAACCCCCCAAATTTTGGATCTGGACCCCTCAAAACTCCCAAATTCAGCTCTGAATCCCCCAAATTTTGGATCCAAGCCTCTCAAATTTTGCATCCAGACCTCTCAGGCTCCCCAAATTTAGGTCCAAACCCTCCAAATTTTGGATCCAAATCCCTCAGGCCCCCCAAATTCGGGTACAATTACCCCAATTTTGGTTCCAACCCCCCCCAATTTTGGATCCAATCCCCTCAATCCCCCAAAATTCAGTTCCAAACCCCCCAAATTTTGGATCCAGACCCCTCAGGGGCCCGAACTTAGGTCCGTGCCTCCCAAATTTTGGATCCGGACCCCCAAGTTCTGTTCCTGACCCCTCAGGGCTCCATCGCTGCCGCCACGGCCGCCCGGAGCCTCCAGCCCTCCTCGGTGTCCCCCGGATCCGCCTGCGGTTCCCGGCATGTCCCGGGTGTCCCGTGTGCCCTGGGTAGCCCGTGTGTCCCAGGTGTCCCGTGTGTCCCAGTCATCCCAGTTATCCCGTGTGTCCCAGTTATCCCAGTTATCCCGTGTGTCCCGGTTATCCCGTGTGTCCCCGTTATCCCAGTTATCCCGGTTACCCTGGTTATCCCGTGTGTCCCAGTTATCCCAGTTATCCCGTGTGTCCCAGTCATCCCAGGTGTCCCAGTCATCCCAGTTATCCCGTGTGTCCCAGTTATTCCGTGTGTCCCAGTCATCCCAGTTATCCCGTGTGTCCCGGTTACCCTGGTTATCCCGTGTGTCCCAGTTATCCCAGATATCCCATGTGTCCCGGTTCCCCTGGTTCTCCCGGTTCTCCCGTCAGTTCCCCCGGTTCTTATCCTGTTGGTTCCCCTGGTTATCCCGGTTATCCCATGGGTTGCCCCGGTTCTCCCGTGGGTTCTCTCATCAGTTATCCCGGTTCTCCTGTTGGTTATCCCATCAGTTCCCGTGGCTATCCCGGTTCTCCCATGGGTTCCCATCCTGTGGGTTCTCCCGTCGGTTCCCCCGGCTATCCCGGTTCCCCCGGTTATCCGTTATCCCGTGGGTTCTCCCATTGGTTCCCTGTCTACCCCAGTTCTCCCATGGGTTCTCCCGGTTCTCCCATCGGTTATCCCGTCTATCCCGGTTCTCCTGGTTGTTATCCCATTGATTATCCTGGTTCCCCTGTCTATCCTGGTTCTCCCATCGATTATCCTGTCAGTTATCCCTGTTCTCCCGTTGGCTATCCCGGTTGTTCTCCCATGGGTTATCCCGATTCTCCCATGGGTTATCCCAGTTCCCATCCCATCGGTTATCCCGACTATCCCGGTTCTCCTGTGGGTTCTCCTATGGGTTCTCCTGGTTGTTATCCCATCAATTATCCCGGTTCCCCCGTCTATCCCGGTTCTCCCATCAGTTATCCTGTCGGTTATCCCGGTTCTCCCATGGTTTATCCCAGTTCCCATCCCATCGGTTATCCCGGTTCTCCCATGGTTTATCCCAGTTCCCATCCCATCAGTTATCCCGGTTCTCCCTGTTCTCCCGTCGGTTCCCCCGGCTGTCCCTGTTACCCCATGGCTTCTCTGGTCAGCTGTCCCGGTTCTCCCATGGCTTCCCCCGGCTATCCCGGTTCTCCCGTGTGTTCTCCCGTGTGTTCTCCCGTGTGTTCTCCCGGTTGTTCCCATCCCATGGTTTATCCCGGTTGTTATCCCGGTTCTCCCGTCGTTTCTCCCTGCCGGCAGCGGGTCCCCGCGCAGCTGGCACAGGTTGTGCAGCAGGACGCAGCTCAGCAGCGGCGTGGGCAGGAACCGCAGCTCGGTGTCGTTGCGCTCGCCCAGGCAGCGCCGGCGCCCGCGCAGCCGCCGCAGCGCCGCACGCGCCTCCCGTGCAGCCAGCGCTGCGGCGCGGTTAAACCGCCCCTCCCCCGCCCCAGGCCCCTCCCCGCCCCTCCCCCTCCCGGAAAGGCCGCAGCAGCCAGGGCAGGAGCGGATCCCGGGCGGAGCCCAGGAAATAGGGAGCGATGGGCGGGGCGGCAGCGGCGCAGGGGAGGCGCCCTGCCGGGATTGCCGGTGGAATTCCTGGGGTTTTCAGTGGGATTTCCCGAGTTTTCGGTGGAATTTCCTAAATTTGTGGCAATATTTCCCAAGTTTCCGACGGAATTTCCCGAGTTTTCAGCAAAATTTCCCATGTTTCCAGAGGAATTTCCGGAGTTTTTGGTGGAATTTCGCAAGTTTTCGGCAGAATTTCCTGAATTTCTGGTAAAATTTCCCAAGTTTCCAGTGGAATTCCCTGAATTTCCAGTAAGATTCCCCAAGTTTCTAGTGGAATTTCCCGAGTTTCCGGTGGAACTTCCCGAGTTTTGGGTAAAATTCCCTGAGTTTCCCTGAATTTCCACTAAAATTCCCCAAGTTTCCGGCGGAATTTCCCAAGTTTTCGGCAGAATTGCCTGAATTTCCATTAAGATTTCCCAAGTTTCCAGTGGAATTCCCCAAGTTTCCGGTGGAATTCCCTCAATTTCCGGTAAGATTCCCCGAGTTACAAGTGGAATTTCCCGAGTTTCTGGTGGAACTCTCTGAATTTCCGGTAAGATTCCCCAAGTTTTTGGTGGAATTTTCTAAATTTTCAGCAACATTTCCCCAGTTTCCGGCAGAGTTTCCCAAATTTCCAGCTAGGTTATCCAGCTGGGATTTCTGGCGGAATTTCCTGGATTCTCAGCGGGTCCCTGGGATTTAGAGAATTTCCTGATTTTTCAGCAAAATTTCCCCAATTTCCAGCAGGATTCCCCAAATTTCCAGCAGCATTCCCCCAATTTCCAGGGGAATTCTCCGAATTTCCAGAATCCCCCAGCTTTCAAGCCAAATGTCTCGAATTTCCAACAAAATTCCCCAAATCTCCAGCAAAACTCCCTGAATTTGCCAATTTTCCACCTGAACTCCCAGAATTTCCGCCAGAATTCCCGGAATTCCCAGCGCATTCCTGCCCCCGCCGGCGCTGGAGGCGTCGGAAGAGCGCCGAGTGCCTCGGCGCCGTTCCCGGCCGCTGGAATTCCACGTTCCAGAGGCAGCCGCGCGTCCGCCGTGGCCTGGAGCGTCAGCGCGTGCCGCCGCGCCCCGATCGTCGCGATCGTCGCGATAGCCGCGCCCAGCGGGGGGCGCCCGGATCGGGATCCGCAGCCGGGCCAGGACCCGGCCAGCTGCGGCAGCGGGAACGGGGAATCCGGGGAATCCGGCAATCCCGGGGAATCCGGGAATTCCGGGACCGCGGCCAGCTCCGGGGGAATTTCCCCTGGGATTTGGGGGTTTCCAGAATTTTCCGATGGAATTTGGGGATTTTCCAATGGGATTTGGGGATTTCCCGACGGGATCCGGGGGTTTCCGGAATTTTCCGATGGAATTTGGGGTTTCCGGAATTTTCCAATGGAATTCGGGGATTTCCCGATGGGATTTGGGGATTTCCCAATGGGATCCGGGGGTTTCCAGAATTTTCCGATGGATTTCCGGAATTTTCCAGCGCCACTCGGGACTGCCTGAAGTCCTCCCATGCGATCCCGGGGTCCCGGGACCTCTTGAGCGGAATTCCCAAGTTTTCCTCCTCCTTCCCGGGGCTCTCCCGGCCAGAATTCCACATTTTTGGGTTTTTCCGGGTGTTTCCCGCCGGGTTTTTGCTCCTCCTGCTGCCGCTCCTCCTGGAGCTTCCCGCCGGGATTTGGGATTCCGATCCCAAAAGCTTTGAGTTTTGGCTGGAATCCTCCAGGATTTGGGATTTTGCCCCCAAAAGTTGGAATTTCAGGCTCGAGTCCGCCGGAATTTCAGATCTCGACCCCAAAAGTTGCGAATTTTGCCCAGAATCCACTGATACTTGGGATTTCTCCCCCAGAATTGGCAAATTTTGCCCAGAATCCTCCAGGATTTGGGAATTCTCTCCCCACAGTCCTGATTTCCACCCGGAATCCGTGGATATTTGTGAATTCTCCCTGAGAGTCCCGATTTCCGCCCAGAATCCGTGGATGTTTGGGAATTCTCCCCACAAAGTCCCGATTTCCGCCCGGAATCCGTGGATATTCGGGAATTCTCCCCCCAATCCCGCTGTTTCTCCCCGGGAGCCTCCGGGACGCCGCAGCTCCCCGCCAGCATCTGCCTCCAATCCCCGCCCAGGCTGCGGCTCCGCTCGGGGTCCCTGGGCAGGTGCAGCCTCAGGCCCTTCCTCCTCCTCCTCCTCCTCCTCCTCCTCCTGCTCCTCCCCGTCCCGGCCCAGGATCGCCACCACGGCCCCGCAGACGTCGCGCAGGATTTTACACACCGAGCTGCGGGACACTCCGAAGGTGGCTTCCAGCGCCCGGTACTCGGTGACGGCTCCCAGGCGCCACAGGGTGAGCGCCGGGCGCACCTCGGCCGGCACCGCTCTCCTCAGGGCCGAGTCGCGCCGCCCGATCGCCGGCCTCAGTCGCGACAGCAGCGCGTCGAAAGCGGCCGGGAGGAGGCGGAAGCGCTCGCTCCACTCGCGCCCGCCCAGCGCTTTCTCCCTGCACCGAGGCCCAGAAGGCGGAGCTGCGGGCGAGGCTCTTCCCACCCTGCGCTCGCTCCGCCCCTCAGCCAACCGCATTTCACCACTTTAACTGACAGGCGGATGAACCAATCAGATGCCCGGCACGCGTGATTGGCAGCCGGGGCAAGCCAATCAGTGCGCAGTTATTGACACGCACAGCTACACGTTTACATACAGAGCGAAGCGAGGCGCACGGCGAGAATTCCCCGAATTCCCCCAAAATTCCCCAAATTCCCGCCGGGATTTAAGGGAAAATGGGAAAGGAGGGATCGTACCTGTCCCGGGGGAGGGGAAAGCGAGGTACGGCGTGGTTCCAGAGGGAGGAAATTCCCAGAATTCCTGCTGGGATTTTTTTTTTTTTTTTTTTTGGTAACTTCCAAGGTGGAAACTGAGGCACGGAGTGGTTTTTATTACAGAATTCCCCAAAATTCCTGGAATTCTGAGGGGGCGAGAGGTCTCTACTGCGATTTTGGAGGGAAACTGAGGCACGGGGAGGATTTCCCGGTGAGAAAATTCCCAAAATTCCTGGGATTTCCGAGGGAGCCACCCCGGTTCCTGGGAGGGAAACTGAGGCACGGCAAGGATTCTCGGTTAGAAAATTCCCCAAATTCCTGGGATTTCTGAGGGAGCCACCCCGATTCCTGGGAAGGAAACTGAGGCACGGAGAGGATGGCCCCAGACCAAAACGTTCCCCCCAAAATCCCTGAAATATCCCAAAAAAACTCCCCCAAAAATTCAAAAAAAACCACTGAAAAATCCCCCCCCAAAATTGCCCCCCTAAACCCCACAAAAGTATCTTTAAAAAACCACAAAAAAATTCCCCCCAAAACTCCCAGAAAAATCCTCAAAAATTGCAAAAAAAAAAAAAACCACAACTCAAAAACCACTAAAAATTTCCAAAAAAATTCCCAAAAAATCTCCACAAAAAATCCCCCCAAACCACTAAAAATTGCCTGAGAAATTCCCAGAAAAGTCCCCCCAAAAATTCCCCAAAAAGTCACCTAAAAAAACTCCAAAAAAATCCCCCCAAATCCCCAAAACCACTCCAAAATTCCCCAGAATTCCCCATGGATTTTCCCCACATCCCCCTCTGGAATTCCATGCAGATTTTCCCCACTGCCCCCCAGAATTCTCCATGGATTTTCCCCCACATTCTCCCAGAATTCCCTGTGGATTTTCCTGCTCCCCGCACCCTCACCACAGCGTCCAGTTCCCGTTCCCATCCCATCCCCATTATCCCCATTATTCCCATTCCCATTATCCCCATTATTCCCATTATCCCCACCCCCATGAGACATGACTTTAAAGAGTGTAAGATTTTAGCTAAGGGTTAGAAGCAATTTCTATTGATCAAGATGTAAGTTAGATTAGGAAATGGTAGGTTAATGATTATTAGATGCCCAAGCTAGAGCTAACTGTTCTATTATGAGCTTGTTTATAGAAAAAGTGGAGTAAGTGAACCGTCATAAGAACAGATTGAAACCAGTAAGAACAATGGCCAGCACCTGGACTTGGTATCAATCAATCACGAAGTAGAGGACCTTGGACAGTGCCAGAGGGTCACAGAGACCTGATGAAGACTCTCCTGACTTCATCCTTTGAGACCACTGACCCAATTTGAGACCACCGACCCAATTCAAGAGAAGGATTGCACACACGTGAAGGACCGATAGCCTCATTTTAATACAGAGCGGGGATGGGAGGTGCTGGGGTTATGCATATGTATTGTAGGTAAGGTCTTGGAAAATAAATAGAGAGCAAAGAGCCTTGTTCGGGGCGGCCACGCCTTTCGGAGATGACTCCCGTGCTGCCCGCCGGTGAATAAACATACCACTTTCTAACTTTAATTAGTTAGAGGGTCTTTGTCCGTGACTATATCGGTTTTCAATGACTCAATTTGGCGAGCCAGGCACGAGAAGGTTCTGCTCGGCTGTGGGACCAGCTCGGGTGGAGGACCCCCTCAGGGCGACCCCCAGGATATTCCTGGAAGAGTGGGCTCCGCTGCTCGACCTGTTCATCCAGCAGCAGACAAGAACTCCTGACTACTAAAACTCCGGACAAAAAGGTATGTTTATACTTGAAAAATAGGTACCTTTTTGGTATAGGTGGTTGGTAAGACACTGAGAGACGTCTCGTGCACAACGCATGCCTAAGTTGTGACAGCTCTGCAGAGCCTGGTTTGGCTTGGTTTGGTTTGGTAACCCATGTCCCATGGTGGGGAGCGGCAACCGGTTTTTGTTGTGCCTTGATAATCTGTGTCCCGTGGTGGGGGCAACAGCGGCAGTAGGACAACCGGTTTTGTTGTCAGTTTGTGGTTTAAAGGTACCTTGGTCATCCATAATTCGAGGGGCTAGCCTGAGTTTTAGGATGCAAAGGGTCCCGTCGTGGGTCGCAGAAAATCCTGATTGCGGCTCCGTGCGCGCCAGGTGTGTGTGTAGTGTGCAGAGATTTGTGTTTTGTGGGTTTGCGTGTCTAGGCTGTGGAAGAATTATTGGTGCACCGTGTGTGTTGTGTTTTGTAAGAGTTTGTGTCGTAAGTGATTTGACCTGGAAGGCGTAGGCATGGTCAGGAAAGGCTGTTGGTAAGTCGTGGGAGACGTCCCACGCACAACTTGTGCCTCTGTAGTGTGCTTGCAAGCTTGATTGGTATCTGGGCAGTTGTACTTGGTTGCCAGCAGAGAAAGCTGTTAAGCTGTTGTACCGGGCCGTGGAGAGCTCGGATTGTTGTTGCTGGCAGAAGGGGATTTTGCCATTTGCTGTGCCATAGAGGGCTCAGTTTGCTAGAATCCGGGACTAGCAATTGTAAGGGCAAATCCTGATTTGTGGTTGTTACACTGTGTGAATGCATCCTGACTGTGAGAACGATTGAGAGAGAGTTTGTTGAGACGTGCTACCAGCACGAAGCGATTGAGGAGTTTGGACCCGCGGTTCCGTTTTCAGGAGACTGAAACGGCCGGGGAAAAACGAAGCGAGTGGGGTGTATGAAAACCCTTCAAGCCCCCTCCCTGCTGTGACTGTGGTGTGTGTGTTTTGGTTATTCACTGTAACTGTATTTTTCAGGCAACATCCATCTTGTGTTAAGAGTTTTAAGTGCAGCACATGCTGAGGTTGAAGAGTTGATTAGCCTCTGAGAGCTGAGGCGTGAATGCTTTTGAAATAGACTGAGGACAGACAAAGGACAAGACCAGTTTGCCACGAAGGAATAGAAACCCTTGACAAGAGCTTAGTTGTGATTTTCGGTATGGAGACTGTGTTTGTAGATTGTTGGAATTAAAATAAGGGTAACTTCGGTCTGAGAACTCGATCTGGCCAGATGAATAAAAGGAATTCCTTTACCTCAGTGGTTTGGGCTTGACTCGTAGGAGGTTGTGAATTCAGCCAGCTGGTGGATAGACAGAGAAAATGAGAGAACGTATTTAGAAGGTTTATATCAGATGTCTGTTGGGAGACTGTGGCTCTGGATTGGGAGCAACGGGCCGTGGAGAATTTAGAAAGTCAAGAAGAAGTGAATGGAATAGCTTGTATTTTTGGGAATTCTCCTGCAGCTTTTGGTGCATCTAGAGGTTGTCACTGTGCCTGGGTGCTTTTGCAGTGTAAAATTTGTGCAGGACATTACTATTGTTCTTCTGCTAACTGGTACAGAGAATGTGTCCAGTGTAAACAACAGCTCCTTGATCAAGCTGATTGAGCTGATTGAGCAAAGATTTTAACACATTTAGTAAAACAATTTCTGTTTCAACTCCAGCTCCAGCTTTAACTCCAACTCCATCTTTATTTCTATTTCAACTCCATCTTCACCTTCTATTTTATCCCCTAGTCCGACTACTCCACTTACTCCTAAATCTCTCCCACTGCCCAGCAGTGACAGTGAGGAAGAGGAGCCCTCTCCAAAGGTTCCTACAGCATAACTGACTCAGAAACAAACCAAAGAAGAGAACATCACAACGGGGAGGCGGTGGTTGCTCATGTTAAGAAAAACTGAGATTGACCGGAGGATCTTATCCTAGGAGACCCTCTAGTTATAATGAAACTAGGGAACAAAAAACAAAAAACAAAAACAAAAACAACAAAAAAAGAAGTTTTGATAAACACAGGGGCAACATATTCAGTGTTAAATAAAGCTTTAATACCAATAACAGATGATTATGTTATGGTAAAAGGGGTAACTGGCCAATCTGAAAAAGCCTGTTTTTGTAGGCCATTGAAATATAAACTTGGGAAACAATTGGGAATTCACAGGTTTTTATATATGCTCAAGGCTCCATCAGCACTTTTGAGCAGGGATCTATTGGAACTATTAGAGGTTAAAAAAAAAAAAAAAAGAAAGAGATTACTTTGGAGGTTGAGGACCAACAACACGTGGAATTGTTAAGCTTGATTTAGATAACTAATGAGGCTAAAGTTAAAAGTGAAGGTGAGATTTACAGGAAAATAATAGATCAGGTATTTTCTGGGGTCTGAGCTTCTAACATACCAGGAGAGCAAAGAATGCACCCCCAGTGCAAGTTAAGTTAAAAAAGAAACAAACAAACAAACAAACCCACAAAAATCAACAAACAAACAAAAACAACTATTTAGAGTTAAGCAATACCCCCTGAAGAACAGTTAAGGGATTAGCCCAGTGATTGAATTTTTTCTCCTGCTAAAAAGCCTGATGGATCATAGCTGTTTATAGGATAACTGAGGATTTCTACCCAGTGCTTCCCAACCCTTACATTTTGTTAACTTGTTTAACACCTGAACTAACATGGTTTATTGTTTTAGATTGAAAGGATGCTTTCTTTTGCCTTCCTCTCCATGAAGCCAGCCAGAAAATTTTTGCATTTGACTAAAACACTCAGCTCACATGGACAGTGCTTCTGCAGGAGTTTAAAAAAAAAAAAAAAAAAAAAAAAATTGCCCACCTTGTTTGGAGAACAACTAGCAAAAGATCTGGAATCCTGGGAAGCTCCATCAGGAAGACAACTGTTACAGTATGCGGACGACCTCCTGATAGCTACCAAAACTCAAGAGGCATGTCTGGAGTGGATGGTAAGCCTCCGAAACTTTTTGGGCCTACAGGGGTATCGCATATCCCAGAAGAAAGCCCAGATGGTGAAGCAGACAGTTATTTACTTGGGCTACGAGGTTAGTACTGGACCAAGAACCTTAGGGCGGGATCACAAGGAAGCAATATGCCAGACCCCAAAACCCCAGACAGTAAAAGAACTGAGAACTTTTCTAGGCATGACAGTGTGGTGCAGACTGTGGATTTCTAACTGTGGGTTGTTTGTTAAACCTCTGTATGCCCTGATCACAGAAGGGAGCAGGGATCTCCAAAAGAAGCAACTCGAGCCTTTGACCAGCTAAAGAAGGCCCTCATGTCAGCTCCAGCCCTGGGACTTCCAGATGTGAGTAAACCATTCTTTTTGTTTTCACTTGAGAAGCAGGGGATTGCCTTGGGAATACCAGCACAAAACCTGGGCCCGTATCGCAGGGCAGTCGCCTAAGCAGCTGCATGCAGCAGCTAAGGAACGGCCAGGGTGCCTCAGAGCCATTGCAGCAGTGGCAGTGAACATCCAAGTTCACCCTAGGCCAGAAGATGACCGTGCTAGTATCCCACACAGTGTCTGCAGTCCTAAAAGTGAAAGGGGGACATTTGCTCTCCCCACAGAGGTTTCTGAAGTACCAAGCCATAATGGTAGAACAAGATGATGTTGAGATTGTGGTAACTAACACTGTGAATCCAGCTTCCTTCCTCAGCGGGAGCATGGGAGAACCAGTGATCCATGAGTGCCTGGAGGCCATCGAAGCCACCTGCTCCAGTTGCCTGGATCTGAAGGACACCCTGCTAGAGAATACTGAGACCTGGTCCACCGATGGAAGCAGCTATGTCATCAGTGGAAGGCATGCTGGGTATGTGGTTACCATGAGCAGAGAGGTCATAGAGTCTGGACCATTACCAACCAACACCTCGGCACAGAAGGCTGAAATAACTGCCTGAACTCGGGCTTTAGAGCTGGCAAAAGAAAGAAAGTTAACATCTACCCAGACTTAAGGTATGCATTTGGGGTAGTTCATGCACTTGGAGCCGTCTGGAAAGAAAGAGGGCTGTTGAATTGACAAGAAAAAAAAAAGTATTAAACACGCATAAGAGATAATAAAACTGTTGGAGGCAGTCCAGCTACCTGAAAATGTAGCCATCATGCATATCAAAGCACACCAAAAAGTGAGCTCTGAATTGGAGGAAGAAGACAAGCTGGCGGGCAGAAAGGCAAAAGAAACCGCTAAAGGTGAGGTAACTGTTGAAACTGTTGAGGCTGCCTTAATTCCAGATGAGCAAATTTTCATTGAAGGTAAGCCAAAGCACAGTCTAAAGGACAAGAGGGGTGGGCTATTACAGATAAAAGGAAAGGAAGACTTGTATTCCCCTCTTACGTGCTATAGTCATTAGTGAAAGAGGAACATGAAAAAACACATTGGGGAATAGGTGATTTGTATAATTATTTGAAAGATAGAATCATAGCTAGAAATTTGTAAAATATAGTAATTTAGGTGACTTGCCAATGTAGCCTTTGCCTCCAAACTAATCCCAAGAATATTTTTAAACCAAGGCTTGGGCAAATTGGGAAAAGATATGTACTGGGCAGCAATAGCAAATTGATTTTTCAGTACTACCCAGGAAAAGAGGGTACTGATACCTATTGGTATTAACAGATACCTTTTCAGGGTGGCCAGAAGCTTTCCCTACCAGAACTGTCAAAGTGCAAGAGGTAACCAAAGCAGTCTTATAAGAAATAATACCATGCTTTGGAGTCACAGCCACAATGTTTTTAGATAGGGGGCCATATTTTATTTCAAAATTGTGCAGCAAATTAAGCAGCAAATTATAAAACTGGGGCTCAAACCAGAGAACTAGATGGACCAGTACATGATGTATAGCCTGGGGATTATGTATTCATTAAGTCTTTTGCAGAAAAAACTTTGGAACCACAGTGGGAGAGACCATTCCAAGTGCTCCTCATCATCTTTAAGACAATCAAGATCAAGGAACAAAGCACCTGGATCCCTCACTCACAAGTGAAGAAAGCTCCTGAGAAACTTATATTGGGAAAGTTACATTGGGTGACGACAATGAACTAAAATTAAAACTTTCTTGGGAAAATAAATGATAAGTATAATATAACAACTTTTTGAAAAATAGGAAAGCTTGTAATTGTAATGGGTAATCAAATAGGTATAGCCTGGAGAGTTGTGGCATTTATGACCATCGCTATAGCCACAGCTAATGCAGCACCACTGCATTAGAATGTGACTGGTAAATAGAAGTGCCAAGGGAAAGCTTATGATTTTATCTCCTGTAAGTCTCTGATTCAGATGCTAAAAATTACAAATGCAACTGTGTAAGAAAACTTCATTTAACTTGTGCATTTGTAACTTTGTCAAAATGGAAGAATGTGATTTTTTCCTATTAGGCACATGTTGTATCCCAGCAACATATAAAGGCAAACTTGACTACTGTTCAAGAAATATTGCCTGTGCCTATAGAGATGAACTTAACTTTAGTTGCACAATTATTGAAACACCATGGATTAAAGAAAAGAAGAAAAAAATTAGAAAGAAAGAGATCTTTGATTGCAATGCATCATGACACAGAGACTATACGGAGAGTATTTAAAAGTTAGTAGAAGGCCCATCCCATCATTGGTGGGATGTGCTTTTGGGGTAGTCACCAGCTGCAACTGGTTTGCTCAATACCTTGGTTTCTTTGATTATTGTTTTGTTTAATTTAGTTGGTATAAGTTTGATTTTGTTTGTTATAATATTTTTTTTGGAATTGGAGAATGCTGAAGCAACTAGCAGATTTAACTTTAATATTAAGAGCATATAGTACAGTTTTAAAGGACCCCTACCACACAGTTTTGCTAGATGAAGAAGAATTTACATATTAGCAAAAGAATTTACTAACTTTGAAGAAGGAGTGGGGAAACGAGACATGACTTTAAAGAGTTAATATTTTAGCTAAGGGTTAGAAGCAATTTCTATTGATCAAGATGTAAGTTAGATTAGGAAATGGTAGGTTAATGATTATTAGATGCCCAAGCTAGAGCTAACTGTTCTATTATGAGCTTGTTTATAGAAAAAGTGGAGTAAGTGAACCGTCATAAGAACAGACTGAAACCAGTAAGAACAATGGCCAGCACCTGGACTTGGTATCAATCAATCACGAAGCAGAGGACCTTGGATCAGTGCCAGAGGGTCACAGAGACCTGATGAAGACTCTCCTGACTTCATCCTTTGAGACCACTGACCCAATTTGAGACCACCGACCCAATTCAAGAGAAGGATTGCACACACGTGAAGGACCGATAGCCTCATTTTAATACAGAGCGGGGATGGGAGGTGCTGGGGTTATGCATATGTATTGTAGGTAAGGTCTTGGAAAATAAATAGAGAGCAAAGAGCCTTGTTCGGGGCGGCCACGCCTTTCGGAGATGACTCCCGTGCTGCCCGACGGTGAACAGACATACCGCTTTCTAACTTTAATTAGTTAGAGGGTCTTTGTCCGTGACTATATCGGTTTTCAATGACTCACGCCGGCTCCGAGCGCTCGTCCCCGCCGAGCCGGGCGCGCGCGGGGCCGAGCGCAGCGCCCCCCTCAGGCCGCGCGCCGCCGGCGCAGCCGCGGCCGTTGCGCTCCGGGCGTTGTGGCCAAGGCGGCGATGGACGCCATGGCGCAGCTGCCGCTGCCCGCCGGGCTCGGCGCCGGCACCTTTCCCCGCCAAGCTCTGGAGCCTGGTGAATGACCCCCGCGTCCGCTCACTGCGCTGGGACAGCGAGGCCCGGGGGCTGCTCGTAGACCGCTCCCTGTTCGAGCGGGAGCTGCTCAGGCCGGGCGGTGCCCAGGGACCGGCCCCGCACGCCTTCAGGGCCACGCAATTCCGCAGCTTCGTGCGCCAGCTCTACCGCTACGGCTTCCGCAAGGTGCCGGGCCGGGCTGGCGCGGCTGCGCCGGGCGATGCCGGGGCCTGGCTGCACTACACGAACCCCTGGTTTCGCCGCGACCGCCCCGACCTCCTGCTCCGCATCAGGCGCCGGAGCGCGGCCAACACGCAGCGGCGGGCGGCGGGGCCGGAGGGGCGCAGGCCCCCGCCCTGCGGCTCCCAGCAGCTCCCCGGGCCGCGGCCGCTGCCGGACGAGCGGC
>NW_026690218.1:52197-113997 GCF_015227805.2 Hirundo rustica
CAGCCTGGGCGGGGATTGGAGGCAGATGCTGGCGGGGAGCTGCGGCGTCCCGGAGGCTCCCGGGGAGAAACAGCGGGATTGGGGGGAGAATTCCCGAATATCCACGGATTCCGGGCGGAAATCGGGACTTTGTGGGGAGAATTCCCAAACATCCACGGATTCTGGGCGGAAATCGGGACTCTCAGGGAGAATTCACAAATATCCACGGATTCCGGGTGGAAATCAGGACTGTGGGGAGAGAATTCCCAAATCCTGGATGATTCCGGGCAAAATTTGCCAATTCTGGGGGAGAAATCCCAAATATCAATGGATTCCGAGCAAAATTCGCAACTTTTGGGGTCGGGATCTGAAATTCCGGCGGACTCGAGCCTGAAATGCCAACTTTTGGGGGCAAAATCCCAAATCCTGGAGGATTCTGGCCAAAACTCACAACTCTTGGGACCGGGATCCCAAATCCCGGCGGGAAGCTCCGGGAGGAGCGGCAGGAGGAGGAAAAACCCGGCGGGAAACACCCAGAGAAACCCAAAGATGTGGAATTCTGGCCAGGAGAGCCCCGGGAAGGAGGAGGAAAACTCGGGAATTCTGCCCAAGAGGTCCCGGGAAGCCAGTATCACGTGGGAGGACTTCGGGGAGTCCCAAGCGGCGCTGGAAAAATCCGGAAATCCATCGGAAAATTCCGGAAACCCCCCGGATCCCGTCGGAAAATCCCCAAATTCCATTGGAAAATTCCGGAAACCCCTGGGTCCTGTCGGGAAATCCCCAAATCCCATTGGAAAATCCCCAAATTCCATCGGAAAATTCTGGAAACCCCCAAATCCCAGGGGAAATTCCCCCGGAGCTGGCCGCGGTCCCGGAATTCCCGGATTCCCCGGGATTGCCGGATTCCCCGGATTCCCCGTTCCCGCTGCCGCAGCTGGCCGGGTCCTGGCCCGGCTGCGGATCCCGATCCGGGCGCCCCCCGCCGGGCGCGGCTATCGCGACGATCGCGACGATCGGGGCGCGGCGGCACGCGCTGACGCTCCAGGCCACGGCGGACGCGCGGCTGCCTCTGGAACGTGGAATTCCAGCGGCCGGGAACGGCGCCGAGGCACTCGGCGCTCTTCCGACGCCTCCAGCGCCGGCGGGGACAGGAATGCGCTGGGAGTTCCGGGAATTCTGGCAGAAATTCTGGGAGTTCGGGTGGAAAATTGGCAAATTCAGGGAGTTTTGCTGGAGATTTGGGGAATTTTGTTGGAAATTCGAGACATTTGGCTTGAAAGCTGGGGGATTCTGGAAATTCGGAGAATTCCCCTGGAAATTCGGGGAATGCTGCTGGAAATTTGGGGAATCCTGCTGGAAATTGGGGAAATTTTGCTGAAAAATCAGGAAATTCTCTAAATCCCAGGGACCCGCTGAGAATCCAGGAAATTCCGCCAGAAATCCCAGCTGGATAACCTAGCTGGAAATTTGGGAAACTCTGCCGGAAACTGGGGAAATGTTGCTGAAAATTTAGAAAATTCCACCAAAAACTTGGGGAATCTTACCGGAAATTCAGAGAGTTCCACCAGAAACTCGGGAAATTCCACTTGTAACTCGGGGAATCTTACCGGAAATTGAGGGAATTCCACCGGAAACTTGGGGAATTCCACTGGAAACTTGGGAAATCTTAATGGAAATTCAGGCAATTCTGCCGAAAACTTGGGAAATTCCGCCGGAAACTTGGGGAATTTTAGTGGAAATTCAGGGAAACTCAGGGAATTTTACCCAAAACTCGGGAAGTTCCACCAGAAACTCGGGAAATTCCACTAGAAACTTGGGGAATCTTACTGGAAATTCAGGGAATTCCACTGGAAACTTGGGAAATTTTACCAGAAATTCAGGAAATTCTGCCGAAAACTTGCGAAATTCCACCAAAAACTCCGGAAATTCCTCTGGAAACATGGGAAATTTTGCTGAAAACTCGGGAAATTCCGCCAGGAAACTTGGGAAATATTGCCACAAATTTAGGAAATTCCACCGAAAACTCGGGAAATCCCACTGAAAACCCCAGGAATTCCACCGGCAATCCCGGCAGGGCGCCTCCCCTGCGCCGCTGCCGCCCCGCCCATCGCTCCCTATTTCCTGGGCTCCGCCCGGGATCCGCTCCTGCCCTGGCTGCTGCGGCCTTTCCGGGAGGGGGAGGGGCGGGGAGGGGCCTGGGGCGGGGGAGGGGCGGTTTGACCGCGCCGCAGCGCTGGCTGCACGGGAGGCGCGTGCGGCGCTGCGGCGGCTGCGCGGGCGCCGGCGCTGCCTGGGCGAGCGCAACGACACCGAGCTGCGGTTCCTGCCCACGCCGCTGCTGAGCTGCGTCCTGCTGCACAACCTGTGCCAGCTGCGCGGGGACCCGCTGCCGGCAGGGAGAAACGACCGGAGAACCGGGATAACAACCGGGATAAACCATGGGATGGGAACAACCGGGAGAACACACGGGAGAACACACGGGAGAACACACGGGAGAACACACGGGAGAACCGGGATAGCCGGGGGAAGCCATGGGAGAACCGGGATAGCTGGCCAGAGAAGCCACGGGGTAACAGGGACAGCCGGGGGAACCGACGGGAGAACAGGGAGAACCGGGATAACCGATGGGATGGGAACTGGGATAAACCATGGGAGAACTGGGATAACCGATGGGAGAACAACCGGGATAGCCAACGGGAGAACAGGGATAACCGATGGGAGAACCGGCATAACCGACAGGATAATTGATGGGAGAACCGGGATAGACGGCGGAACTGGGATAGACAGGATAACCAATGGGAGAACAACCGGGATAACCCATGGGAGAACCCACAGGAGAACCGGGATAGACGGGATAACCGATGGGGGAACAACCGGGATAACCGATGGGAGAACCAGGATAACCCATGGGAGAACAGGGATAATTGATGGGGGAACCGGGATAATCGATGGGATAACAACCAGGAGAACCCGTGGGAGAACCCACAGGAGAACTGGGATAGATGGGATAAGCGATGGGAGAACCCACGGGATAACAGGGATAACCGGGGAAACCAGGATAGCCGAGGGAACCGACGGGAGAACTCACAGGATGGGAACCCATGGGAGAACCGGGATAGATGGGATAGCCACGGGAACTGATGGGATAACCAACAGGAGAACCGGCAACCCATGGGATAACAGGAATAACCAGGGGAACCGGCAGGATAAGAACCGGGGGAACTGACGGGAGAACCGGGATAACCAGGGGAACCGGGACACACGGGATAACTTGGATGACTGGGACACACGGAATAACTGGGACACACGGGATAACTGGGATAACTGGGACACATGGGATAACCAGGGTAACTGGGACACACGGGGTAACTTGGATGACGTGGGACACATGGGACAGCTGGGACACCTGGGATGACTGGGACACATGGGATAACTGGGATAACTGGGACACACGGGATAACTGGGACATATGGGATAACTGGGACACCTGGGATGACTGGGACACACGGGATAACTGGGACACCTGGGATGACTGGGACACATAGGGTAACTGGGACACACGGATAACTGGGACACACGGGATAACCAGGGTAACTGGGACACACGGGATAACTGGGACACACGGGATAACCAAGGTAACCGGGATAACTGGGATAACGGGGACACACGGGATAACTGGGACACACGGGATACCAGGATAACTGGGACACACGGGATAACTGGGACACATGGGATAACGGAGACACACGGGATAACTGGGACACACGAGATAACCAGGATAACTGGGACACATGGGATAACCGGGACACACAGGATAACTGGGATAACTGGGACACCTGGGATGACTGGGACACACGGGATAACTGGGACACACGGGATACCCAGGGCACACGGGACACCCGGGACACGCCGGGAGCCGCAGGCGGATCCGGGGGACACCAAGGAGGGCTGGAGGCTCCAGGCGGCCGTGGCGGCAGCGATGGAGCCCTGAGGGGTCGGGAACAGAACTTGGGGGTCCGGATCCAAAATTTGGGGGGCACGGACCTAAATTTGGGGGGATTGAGGGGTCTGGAACCAAAATTTGGGGGGTTTGGAACTGAATTTTGGGGTGTTGAGGGGATTGGATCCAAAATTGGGGGGGGTTGGAACCAAAATTGGGGGAATTGTACCCGAATTTGGGGGGCCTGAGGGATTTGGATCCAAAATTTGGAGGGTTTGGACCTAAATTTGGGGAGCCTGAGAGGTCTGGATGCAAAATTTGAGAGGCTTGGATCCAAAATTTGGGGGATTCAGAGCTGAATTTGGGAGTTTTGAGGGGTCCAGATCCAAAATTTGGGGGGGTTTGGAAAAAAAAATTGGGGAATTTTACCCAAATTTGGGGGGTTCAGAACCAAATTTTGGGAAGCTCAGACCCCAAATTTTGGGAGCTCAGAGATTCCAGGAGTCGAATTTGGGGATTCCAGGGGCTCGAGGGTGAAATTTTGGGGGGGTTCAGACCCAAATTCAGGGATCTCGAGGCGTTCGGAACCAAAATTTGGAAGGATTTTGTGGGATTTTGGTCATTTTGCTTCGATTTTGGGGATCCAGGACCCAAATTTTGAGGATTTTTGGGTTTCTAACCCAATTTTGGCCGGCTCAGAACCCAAATTTTTGAGGATTTTTGGGTTTTTAACTCAATCTTGGCCGGCTCAGGACCCAAATTTTGAGGATTTTTGGGTTTTAACCCAATTTTGGCCGGCTCAGGACCCAAATTCCGTCTCCAAAAGTCCCAAAATTGCCAGAAAAACGCCCGGAATTTTCCCTCCACCGCTCCCCCCAGCCCGGATTGCCGATAAAATCCTTGGAATTTTGTCCCAAAATCGCTTTTATTTGCATAAATAAACGGTACAAAAGGGGGGCGGGGGGACCGAAAAGTGACGTTTATCCAAAAAATAAAAATCCCGGAAAAGTGACGTTTATCCAAAAAATTAAAAATCCAAAAAAAATCCCGGAAAAGTGACTTTTATCCTAAAAAAAAAATGGAATAAAATGGGGGCGGGGTGGGGGGAAGAGAAGGGTTAAAAACGCCCCCCAAAATCCCAAAATTCCTTTAAAAAATTCCTAAAAATTGAGGGAAAATGGGGGTGGGACCCCTTTTTTAAAAAAGTGACTGATTTTTGGGAATAAACCCCCTAAAATTGACTTAAGAAAATGGGGGGAAAGGGGAAATCCGGGAAGGGCGGGGTTAAAAAAACTCCAAAATTGGGGAAATAATGGAAAAATGGGAGAGAAAAAAGCGGGGAAATGGGGAAAAAAAAGAAAAGAAAAGAAAAGAAAAGAAAAGAAAAGAAAAGAAAAGAAAAGAAAAGAAAAGAAAAGAAAAGAAAAGAAAAGAAAAGAAATAAAGAAAATAAAATAAAATAAAATAAAATAAAATAAAATAAAATTTTAAAATTCAGAAAAAAATGGGGGGAAAAAACCACAGGAAAAAAAGGGGGAAAAAACATGGGAAAAGGGGGAAGAAAATGGATAAAGAAAATCAGAAAATAGTAGAAAAAAAATCAGAAAAAAATGGGGAAAAAATCGGAAGAAAAAGGGAAAAAATCAGAAAAAAAATAATAAATCAGAAAGAAAGGGGGGAAAAACAAGGAAAAAAAGGGAAGAAAATGGGAAGAAATCAGAAAAAAAAAAAGGAAAAAAACCTGAAAAAAAATCAGAAAAAAAAAAAAAAAAAACGGAAAAAAATCAGAAACAATGGGGGAAAACGGGAAGAAAATGGGGAAGAGAGTGGGGGGAAAAATCAGAAAAAAAGGGGGAAAACAGGGGAAAAAGGGGAAGAAAATGGGGAAAAATTCAGAAAATAATAGAAAAAAATCAGGGAAAAAAAAGTGCGAAAAACATGGAAAAAAGGGGGAAGAAAATGGGGAAAAAGGGGAAGAAAATGGGGAAAAATCAGGAAAAAAAAAGGAAAAATCAGACAAAAAAAAAGGAAAAAAATCAGAAAAAAAGGGGGAAGAAATCAGAAAAAACTCCCCCCAAAAATCTGAAAAAAATGGGAAAAAAAAAAAAAAAAAACCCCCAGAAAAACAGGGGAAAAAAAGGGGAAGAAAATTGGGGGGAAAATCAGAAAAAAACAGGGAAAAAAAAGGAAAAAATCTGAAAAAAGGGGAAAAAATCAGAAAAAAAATCCAAAGAAATCTGAAAAAAATCCAAAAAACCCTAAAAAAATAAAAAAAAACCCTGAAAAATTAAAAAAAAAAAAAAATCCAAAAAAAGGGGAAAAACTGGCAAAGGCAGAAGGCGCAAAGGGCGCTGTGCGCGCTGAGGCCGGCGGCGCTGAGCGGCAGCTCCTCCATGGCCGGGCTGGAGAAGGGCTCGATGGCGCCAGCGGCCGTTTGTCCTCCTCCGGCACCGCGCCGCCGGCGCCGCCCTTGCGGCCGGAGCGGGAATTGCGGGAATTCCGGGAAAAACGGGAAACGGGGGGTTAACGGGGAAATGGACAAAAAATCCGGGAGGAAATGGGGATTGGGGGGGAAAAAATGGGGAATTTGGGGGGAAAAAATCAGGATTTTATGGGGAAAATTTCGAGTTTTGACAGGGGAGATTGGGGGGTTATTAAAGAGGAAAAGAATGAAAAAGAATCTGCTGGAAAATCGGAATTTTGGGGGGAAAAATTGGGATTTTATGGGGAAAAGATTGTGGAAAACTGAGGGGAGAATCCAGTCAAGAAAATGATTTTTTGGGGAAAAATCTATTTAAAAAAGATTTTTTGGGGAGGAAAACCAGGATTTTATGGGGAAAAGATGGTGGGGAAATGATAGGAAAATCTGCTCCAAAAAATGAATTTTGGGGGGAATAAATTGGGATTTTTTTAAAGGGGAAATTTGGTGGGAAAATGAAGGAAAAATTCTGCTCAAAACCCGGATTCTTTGGGGAAAAAAAATCGTATTTCAGGGAAAAAACTGGTGGGAACCCACCGCCCCTCCCCCACCCATCCAAACCTTTAATTTTTCCCAATTTCTCTCCAAATCCACCCAAAATTTGGGGTGGGTTTTTTTCCCCCTCCCCCTCCCTTGGAGCCCCTCCCCATTTTCCCCTCCCCCACCCACTCAAACCTCCATTTTCTCCCAATTTGTCCCCCAAAACCTCTGGAATTCTGGGTTTTTTTGCCCCTCCCCCACCCCTGAAGCCCCTCCCCCTCCAATCTGCCCCTCCCCCTTCAATCTGCCCTTCTCCCACCCACCCAAACCACAATTTCCCCCCAATTTTCTCACCCAGAACCTCCGGAATTCCGGGTTTTTTTCCCCTCCTCCCAGCTTTTGAGCCCCTTCCCCACCCCCGTGCGCCCCTCCCCTCCTGCTGGCCCTTACCCCCCCTCAAACCTCCATTTTCTCCCAATTTCTCCCCAAAACCACCCATAATTCTGGGGGGTTTCCCCCCTCCCCCACCTTCCTAGCCCCTCCCCCTCTCCCTCAGCCCCTCCCCCACCCCTGAAGCCCCTCCCCTTCCAATCTGCCCCTGCCCCACCCATCCAAATCTTCATTTTCTCCCAATTTCTCCCCAAATTGTTCCAGAATTCTGGGGGATTTTCCCCCTCCCCCACCCTTTGGGCCCTTCCCCCTCCCTTGGAGCCCCTCCCCCTCCAATCTGCCCCTCCCCCACTCATCCAAACCTACAATTTCTCCCCCAATTTCTGCCCCAGGACCTCTGGAATTTTGGGGTTTTTTTCCCCCTCGACCACTCCCCCAGCCCCTCCCCCACCCGTGAATCCCCTCCCCCTCCAATCTGCCCCTCCCCCACCCACCCAAACCTTCAATTTTTCCCAATGTCTCCCAGAATTCACCCAAAATTCCAGTGTTTCCCCCCCCTCCCCCACTCCCACAGCCCCTCCCCCACCCTTGGAGCCCCTCCCACTCCATTTGAGCCCCTCCCCCACCCACCCAAACCTCCATTTTCCCCCAATTTCTCCCCAAATCCACCCAGAATTCCGAGTTTATTTCCCCCTCCCCCACCCTGGAGCCCCTACCCCACCCCCGCTCACCCCTCCCCCTCCCCTCCAGCCCCTCCCCCACGCACCGTGGATGTAATTCCCGCCATTGGTCGGGAGCTCGGAGTTGATGACGAGCGACACCTGCTGGAGGTGGATGGCGCGTGCCTGGAGGGGAGGGGCGGCACTGACCAGCAGATCCGTGGGGTTTTCTCTTCTCTGCCCTTTCCCTGTGGGCTCTGGGCAGAGCTCTGTAAGTCTATGTGCCACTTGCCTGTGGCACTGTGGAGGTGGGCCAGAGGAGCTTCCTGGAGCTGTGTGCAGAGGTTTGCACATCAGCCCAGGCCGGGGTGCTCAGTGGCGGGTCAGTTTGATGACTGGGTGTGGCTCTGGACGCTTCCCTTGGAGCGTCTCCAAGGCATGGAACGTTGGAGCTGCCAGCAGGGTGATGTCCCAGAGAGGGGAAGGTTGGGGCTGTGCCACTCCTATGCCCTGGGCCAGAGTGGGCGGAAAAGCTGCGGCTGGCCTGGAATGGCTGGAAGTGTGCACGGGCTGGTTGCAGGGGACTTGGTGGCCTGAAGAGGTGGCGTGGTGTGGCCTGGTGTGGTGTGGCATGGCATGGAGCAGTGTGGTGTGGGGATTGCAGTGTGATTGGGTTTGTGAAAGTTGGGAGGGATAGGGATTGAAAAGGGGGGGATGGGGCATTGGAGTAGGGGGTGGGCAAGCAAGAGGCAGTTTTGGGCGGGTGCTGGTGCTTGTAGCAATTGTGTAGAGGGCTGAGGTGGAGAAGCAAGTGTTTGGGAGAATAAGGGCAGCTGGTTCCAAGAAAGAAAGAAAGAGAGAGAGAGAAAGAAAGGTAGAAAGAGTAAGAAAGAAACAAGGAATGAAAGAAGGAAAGAAAAGGAAAAAGAAAAAGAAATGAAAAGAGGCCTTTCTCCACTGGGATGAGAAGAATCCTTCCATTCGGCTGTCCTCAAGCTGCTTGTGCAGCAGATGTGCCTGAGAAATGGTCATTGCTTGCAGTCTCCTGTGCTGTGTGTTAGTGCAGCTGAAAGTCCTGAAGGAGGGAGCAGCTCTGCTGGGGGCAGAGTGGCCTTTTTCTTGGTGGTTGTTGTTGTTGGGTTCTTTTGTTTGTGTTTGTTCTTTCCTGCACTTTGCCTGTTGGCTCTGGGCAGAGCTCTGGAAGTCTGTGTGTGTCCTAGGGTGACTTTATGATGCTTGTTTCCCCTGTTGTCTGTTCTGTTTTTGCTGTTTATTGAGTTCTGTGCCTTTGGTTCTGAGAGCAAGGAGAAGCACAGAGGGTTTTTTTGAAAACTGCCTGACTCCTACACATTCCTCTCCAGACCCGGTGTTCAGCGGAGGCTTGGAGAGACTGCAGGACAGAGATCTTGTTTTCCTTTTGGTTGGTTTCAGCTAGCTAGGGCAGAGAAGTTCCTTGCCATGGCTTTTTCCTTTTTCTTGGAACTGTGTAAACCTGCTCTGGAGTGAAAAAACCCAGGGGAGCACTGGAGGCTTGCACCTGCTGCCCACCGGGGCCTGGACCTCGGCATTTTCCAGCAGCGCCAGAGGGACTGGGACTGATGAGAGACTGAGAGAGAGCCGAGCTACACCCACGGCAAGAACTTTCTCAATTTGCCATCTCACTCCAGAACGAGAGGTTTTATTGTTTCATATTATTCATTCTTTATACTGGTATGCACTTTGTTTGTTAAGTAAAATAGTTTTTTTCCATTTTTCTCCAAAGAAGTTTTTTACCAGACCAGTTGGAGGGAGAGGCCACTTGGGTTTGCTTCCTTAGAGGGATCCCATTCAGGGGTTTTCTCCCAAATTTGTCCCTAAACCAGAACAAAGGATTACCATCTAACAGGTGGAATGCAAGTTGGTCCATCCAGGCTTTACTCCTCATGCAGGCCTGGAGGCTTTGAGAGGGATTATCCCTCAGTTCCTGAGGAAAGCAGCTCTTGACCATACCAACTGCCAGACCAAAGAGCGCTGTTGAAAATCCTGTTCTCCTGTGTGTTGGTACATCTGCTTCCCCTGAATAAAACCAGATCTTTTAAGAGTTAAGTTTTGATGGAATTGAAGAGTTCTTTCTATTGTTTCATGTTACTTTTGCCCATCCACTCAGGATGGTAGAAGGAATGAGTTACTTGGAGTTACTGAGAGCACTCAGCTGTTTCTTGCAACTTGCAGAATGACTCGTGAGATGAGAGAGCAAATGTGTTTATGTACATAGACAGCTACAACAGGCCTCTGCTGCATTCTGTAACTTAATAATTCAGCTTACAATTATTTCCTGAAACATATATTTTTAGGCTGTGTAGAATGGAACCTACAAAGAAAGCATGGAATATTAATTCTCTGGTGACATTACTTGTAAGATGTTTCCCCATAAAGGAAAGACATTTGTTGTAGTTTGTGAGGAGTTTGTCTCCTCGAAAATTCTAATGCAAAAATTCATTTGGGGTCTTGGTAAGTTGTAATGTAGCTGTTTTAAACTCTTACTCCAATTTCTTTTTTTTAACTCTTCAAAATAGCAACTGATCGATCGATCAATTGATTGCAGAAACCTTTGAAATGCTTCTCAGACTGGCTGAGAATTCACAAGCACACTTTCCTGCAATGTGTGTACAAACACGGCTGCTGAAGCTGCTGGGAACGTGCAGGAGTTTGTCACAGATGTTGGACTCTTCCTATTTGGCACAGGTGTTAGCACAGAGGAATTTGTGAATGGATGTTTTGCCACCCTGTTTGCAGTAGTCTCCAAGCCTGTGATTAACCCTGGTCCCACTGACAGTTCCCTGGAATGTGCGGATGCCTCCAGGTGGAGAGAAGAGACATTGGGCCCTTTGGCAGCATTCCCAAAAAGGCCACAGGACAAATGGGAAGATCTCTCTCACCCAGCTGGACTTTCCCGCGGGCTCTGAATTTGGGGATTGCGGGGATCAATGCAACAGATCAGCCGCACTTCTCCACAGCCTGCAGCAGAGCTTTGCTGAGAATGCAGCACTGCCCACACTGCCCGGGGCTGGCGCTGAGCCAGCCCTGCATGGCCTGCTGCCCCAGCACCGTGCCAGGCTGCCTGGCTGGCACAGCAGGAGTTGGTCCCCACTGGCACAGCTTCATCCAGTGCCTGCAGGAGCTCTCAGGAGCCCTGAGCAGAGCACACGGCACTGAGCACGTGCTGCTGAACTTCCATTCCCTTGTTCGGGATGCTCTGCGACAGGCTCAGATCAACGGGGCAGAAGCATCTGAGCAGGGAAGACGCCGCTTTTATCCACACTTGGGGCAAACGTGACCATAGGAAAAGTATCACTGGCAGCTCTTATTTCTTTGGCCATTTTTATGGTGAGGAACGCACTTGTATCTGAGTTTGGCTTTATCTGACTGGGCAATTTCTGGGAGCAGAAAAAATAGTTTTCATGAACATAAGAAAACGGTTTGATTGCTGTCTTACGTGCACATGATGCTAAATGTAAACAATCCTCATTTTAGTTACCAGTGGCCTGCCTTAAAGAACCTATGACTTTGCATCCTTTATTTCCATAAGTTTGTATCTTTCAGAGGAAGCAGCACAGTTCATTTGAACTAAGTCCTTCCTTACACATCAGAGAAAAAAACAAGTTGTGTGAGAGCTCTGCTAGCTGTGAATGCCTGGAGTGAAGAATTTTACTGCTCTGCAAAGTGCACGCTGTTTAACTACACTTGAGGGAAAACAGCTAATATACATGCTCATTTTGGAAGGTAAGTACCAGAATCTGAATTTTTCCTGTATTATATTGAATCCCCAATATGTTTCATCATTGTATTTTTCTCTGTACTCTTTCATGCAGACTTCCCTGGCAGTGACAAGTTCTGTGCTAAGTGCTGGATTGGAGAGCTTGGCTCGGGGAGATACCTTTAGTTTGATGGTACACACGGGTCTAAAGAGGGTGTCCGGGTGTCCCTGTGCTCTGGCACCAGCTGAGGTGCAGCAGCGCTTCTAGGGCTGCCTGCAGACGTGCTGAGCTGAAGTTAAAGCAGCGCCTTCTGCTAGAGCAGCTGATTCCACCTCTGACAATGAACAACTTGGCCTAATAGAATAAATGGAGGTTTCTTCACTTCTTACTAAGACCCAGAGTCTGACAAAACGGCTTCTTCATCCTGCTGGGATCAGTGAATAACAGGGATCATTCCTACAGATTTCCCACTTTTTCTGCTTTATACCTGCCAGCTACAGGAGCCATCATGTCCTACTGCTCAACTTCCTTGAGAAAAGCTGTCATTTCTTTGGAAAAGGCTTCTTCACTAACAGTTTGACCAAAAAGTGGCTCATTGATGTCTCTCTAATTCCCAGGTTATTTCAGATCTACATTTAGATCAGATTTAGGGATATGCCCTGTTGCTCCTTTGATTTCTGTGGGATCTTCTTGGCTTGTCGTTTTTAGGAACGAGCTAGAACAAGCAAGCAAAGGGTCAAGGGAAGGACTTGTGTTTCCTACTTCATGTGGGGTCACTTCATTTGAAAAGTTTTAGACTTGGATTTTCAACAGTGAATTGTCATTGACCTAGACTTCAAAATCTCTCAGCACACTCATGTTTTCAACATGAAAGCTTTTACACTCCAAAATACTATCTTTTACTGAATTTTAGTAAAAAGTTAAATGGGTGAAGAGCCCACCACTTAGTGTTTTTACTTAAGGAAAATTCCAGATTGATCCAAAAGAAAGTGCTTTTTTTTTTTTTTTTTCTTCATACTCCTGAAAACTCCAAGCCTTCCTTCTCTCCTTCCTTCATTCCATGGAAGGAATACCAACATTTCTTATGTCATGATATTTGTTGCCAATGTGTCTGTTTGAGGATCATGCCTTTAGTAATGTTGCATTAAAATCACCTGATACAGAATCACTTCCCATCTTCCAAACCCACATACTTCATTTCTGACTCCAACTGCACCAGACCGAGACATCTCTTTCACCTACTTTCTCAGTTAGAATTGACCTTCCTCTCTTTGATCACTAATTTGGTCAAATAAGACTAAAAAGCAATGATCCCTTGCAACATGGTGATCTACTCAGCATATTTCACATTTTCCCATTTATTAGGTATCAAGACTTAATTCTGATGTAATAAATACAGTCTTTCAGCTTTAAGAGGCAGATGACATGAATTGCATTGAAATCGGATCATTCATATTTATCTTCAGAGTGGCTCAGTGAACTGTTTCAAGTTTGGATGAGCAATTAATGCCTCGGTGACTAACAGACAGGGAAAAGATAATTGTGAGCAAGCAAATAATGTCTCGCTGAGGCACGCAGCAGTCTCTGTAGTTTTAAAAGAGAATTTCATTACATTTTGGGAGTTTGAAAGAAGCAAAGGGAGAAAAAAGTCTTTATATTTTAAAAGTAACACATGTAATTATGCGAGTGTTAATGTGAGAATCTACAGAGTATCCTCCCTCATGATACATGTAGTTGTGCAGGTTTTTTATTCATCCACAGGTAGGTTTGTGTAAATAACCTTATGGAAAGGATTTTTTTCTAATGCTTTGCAAGAATATTTAGATCAGATGTATATTCATGCTCTAAACTCTGTGTGCTGTGGAAAGAACACTAATGCCTATATAGCACGGTTTCCTTTTACACAACTCTTTTTTCATAGTAATTTGCAACTTGTTCCCTGTTCTGCTTGGGTCAGCAGAGCAGTGCTCACATTTCCCTCCATTTTTTTCCCTATGTTTTTCACCCTTTTCCGCAATTGTTTCGTAGAATTTTCCCATCGTATTTCCTGCCTTCCCCTACTCTCACCCTCCTCACCCATTTTCAGTCACATCTTTCACCATTTCCCCTCTGTTTCCTCACCCTTTCCCACTCAGGTTTCCTACCCTTTTCTTCCCTCCTCTCCTTTTGACACTTCTCTCTTTTTTTCACTCCCATTTCTCCCACTTCTTACCTCAGGTTTTCTGACTTTTTTCTCCTCACATTTCTTAACCCACTGGTTCCTGTCAGTGACTGTTCCTCTTCAGTAGTTGATGGGCTTCTCTTCTTTATTTCCTGCAATCCCCTGTTCCAAAGAATGGGTGCCAGAGCAGCGCTCCAAGAAGCCCCTGCCTCTGCGTCTGCTGAACAGAATGTCTGGGCTCAGCTTGAAGAATCTCATGAAGAGGAACTGAAACTGCACTGGACCAGTGCAATTTTGGTTTGTATTTCAATTCTATACACTCTTCAGAGTGTTCTGAAGAAATAGGTACTCAGGGATACACATTGCAGGTGAGAAGCCACTGCACCATCCGCCTCAAGCAGATCCCATCTCTCATTTCATCAACTCACAGACACCATGACACCTGCCTGGACAAAACCACTTGTGATGCTTCTTTATGCTAAGTGAAGTCCATCTGCACATGAAACGCTTTTGGCCCTCTTTTGGGGGGGAGGGGGGGGAACAAACAAAAACAAACAAACAAACAAAAACCAAAACAAAAAAAACCAAACCAAAACAAACAAACAAAAAACCCAAAGTTTTTATTTTAAAACACTCAATTCTTGGAGTTTCTTCCTATTTTCACCTATTTCACTTGTCTTGACATCAAAATACAGCCAGCCCATGTTCCAAATTGGCTGCTCTATGTTTGTGTGCACAGAGCAAAGGTGCCACACCATGTCTGTTTCCCAGGTGTCTGTTAATGTCCATTTCAACAGACGGCTGAAGGGGAGGGGGGGAGTCTGCCTGCCCCGCACAGCTCCGGGGCTGGGGCTGGGCTGGACTGCAGGGGCTGCAGATCGCGCTGGGAGGCACCGACTCAGGCCCAGCCGCCATCTTGTGAGACAGGGAAAATAAAGCAAGGGTGCCTGGCAAGAGCACACGATATTAACAGAGAACTCTTCTTTAAAAGCACCAGTCTGTCACATATTAGTTTCAAGTCCCCCAGCAGATCAATCTTCTCTCTGGCCCCAGTGGACCTCTAAATTCCTCCTTTAGGGCTCGGGTCACTGTTATGCCCACCTGGTACTGATTATCTACGCATTCTTTGGGCCCCAAAACGGAAACATGATATAGGAGATGGCCAAAGGAACAACAGAGCATGCGCAAGGAGACAAGTTGAAAAGTTCAACTCAGAGGATGACTATGTGCTTCATCCCCAAAGACCCCCGACGACCACCGGAGTGATCAATAAGGAGCAGTGCGCAGCCTCAAGTGGCGTGGAACTAATTTTAATACGAAGCGGGGACAGGCAGGGTTAGGAAATAAATATGTATTAGGCGTATCGTATAACCCTAGTTTGTAGAGATAAAAAGGGAGAAACAAAGCTCCCAGGTGTGCATGTCTTTGAGGAGTTATCCCCATGCACCTCAGCGCTGAATAAATTCATACCTACTCTCAGAAGCACTCTGTGAGTTATAGAGTCTTCTCTCCGCACATCATTTTGGCGAGCCAGGCAGGAGCATCTCTGTCCGGCTGTGGGAGCGGCCGAGGAGCGGATTCCCTGGCGCGCCCCCAGGACCTTCCCGGGAGGGACCCCGGACCTCGGCTCGCTCACCGCGGGGACAGACAACGACCTGCTGGCCTTGCGGATAAAGGTATGAATTAAATATCAGGGAAGGGGCAGCTGATAAGTCGTGCAGAGACGTCTGACGCGCAGCACAGTCCCGGTGGGCTTGCAAGCAGCCGGCCAGGGAGAAGCCGGACACAGAGGGGGAGGGATCGACCCCCGGCCGATAGCACGGCCGATGAGAAGGGGTCTCACTGAGCTGATAGAGCAGCCCGCTAGCGACTCTGGGGGTGAGTCGAGTGAACCCTTGTTTTGCTGCTATTTTGTGTGAATGCTAAGTCCGGACACGTTGAGTCATTGAGTATGATCAGTGAGTGAGTGAGTGAGAGACGCACCAGAGGTGCACAGCGATTGTGGAGCTCTATCCGCGTTTCCGACCTCGGGCGACTGAGGTGGCCGGAGAAAGGCGAAGCGACTGGAGTCAGTGTGGGGCAAACCCGAGTGTGAACGAGGGGCGTCATGTTTGAGTGTGAAGTGGTTAACATTTGTTCCAACCGTGGACAGACAAATTGATGGAGTCTCTCCTCAGCAGTGGTTTGGGCTTGATCCCTGGGAATCGATTGATCCAGTGAATCATTGGCTAGAAAGAGGGAATGAACGGGTCTATCTAGGAAGAATATACAGAACTTCTGCAGGGAGATTGGTGGCCTTGGACTGGGAATAACCTGCAGTACAGACCCTAAGTATTCCAGAGGAGGAGATAATGGGTCTTGAACAAAGCAAAGAGATCCCCAAAGCGAGTCCGCTAGGTTGTATTATTGCACATTGGAAAAATATTGCTGGACGTGGGGGAACTGAGAACATGAGAGATCTTATCAGATTTTGCAGAGATTGGTGGGCACTCTATAAATTAGATGATGGAGCGAGGTGGCCACCTAGCGGAAGTTTGGATTATAACACGCTATTGCAACTCGTGCTATTTCTCAGGAGAGAAGGCGAGTGGACGGAGGTGTCATATGCCGATATGTTTTTCTCTCTCCGAAATCACCCCGAATGGCAGAGGGATTGTGGGATCAGGGCTCCATCTGACCCTCTGGTGTTAGCCCTGGAGAAAGAGAATAAGACTAAGAGAGGAGGGCTTAAACGGTGTTGTTCAGCATGTAGCATAGGGCAAAGATGTACAAAATCAGACAAGGTTTACCAAACTGTGGCCCAGGAACAAGACCTGGTAGATGATTTGCTTAAGCCTCCCCACATAAGACAAGAAAGGGATGAGGAGGAGGATGTAGACTCAGAGGGTGCAGACACTTTCCCGATTGCACACCGGACTAGACAACAGACACACATATTACAGGCACCTCTGCGTGAGGCAGTGGGATCAGAAGGAGGAGTGGTATTAGTTAAAGTTCCCTTCTCCACAATTGATTTGGAAGCATGGGAAAAGGTCGCTAAAAACTATCGCAGTGATCCAGTTAACACAGCCAAACGTCTGCGATATATAATAAAACAACACAATCCAGATTGGAGCGATATGCAATTATTATTGGATGCACTGACTGAGACAGAAAAATAATTAATCATAAAAATGGCAGGGGATCTGGAAGAGGATTATTATAAAACCCAACAGCTGGATGTGAAAGATTATTTCCCACTCCAAAACCCACAGTGGGATCCAAACAGAACAGCAGAACTGAAAAAATTGGAAAGCTATCAGGAGTGGATCGCAAAGGGGATGGAAAGAGCCATTCCCAAAACAATAAATTGGTCAGCCTTATATACAATCAAACAGGGGCCCTCTGAGTCGCCATCTGAATTCCTTGAGAAATTAAGAGATGCCATGCGTCGTCACACATCACTGGACCCTGGGTCTGAAGTAGGGATACAGCAGCTAGTTAATCTATTCCTAGGGCAGTCTACAAGTGACATAAGGCGTAAACTTCAAAAGCTTCGAGGAACAGATGGGAGGAACTTAGAGACTTTGTTAGATGAGGCGTGGAGAGTCTTTAGTAACCGGGAAGAAGGATATAAACAAGGAATGAGGAAGCTTGTAGCTGTTGTAAGTGAGAGAGAGAAGGGAAAATGTGGGCAGAGACCACCTAGGCAAGGCCCGTCCCGGCTGGGCAGAGACCAGTGTGCGATCTGTAAGAAATATGGTCACTGGAAAAATCAATGCCCAGAACAAAGACGGGGTGGCTTTCAGGACAAGGGAAACCGAGAGAAAGGAAAGGTGACTGCATATGTGGAAGAAGACTGAAGAGGACTGGTAGATCTCACCCCAGAAGATCCACTGGTTATAAAATTGGAACTGGGGGAAAAAGGGAAAGAAGTAGAATTCCTGGTTGACACAGGAGCAACGTATTCAGCCTTAAATAAGACTTTGGCACCTGTGGGGAAGAATTATGTTACAGTGATAGGAGCAACTGGCCAACCTGAAAAAGCATATTTTTGTAAACCATTAAAGTATAAGCTTGGAAAGCAATGGGGCATTCATAAATTCCTATATCTGCCCAGCTCCCCGAGACACCTTTTGGGGAGAGACTTGCTAGAACAATTACAAGTAGCCATTAAATTTAAAAATGGGGAGGTCACTCTGGAGGTAAATGATGAACAATATATAGAGGCATTAAGTTTAATGTTGACAACCGTTCAGACAGAGGGGGAAATTAGCGAAGAAATAATAAATCAAGTGTTTCCTGGAGTATGGGCCTCCAATGTACCAGGGAGAGCGAAAAATGCACTTCCTATATTAATCAAACTTAAGGAAGGGAAACAACCCATTAGAATTAAACAGTACCCCCTGAAGAAGGAAGATAGGGAAGGAATTAGTCCCGTAATTGAAAACTTTTTGCAATTAGGGCTGTTAAAGGAGTGCCTGTCTGAGTTCAACACTCCCATTTTGCCAGTCCGGAAACATGATGGATCATACCGGATAGTACAGGATTTAAGGGCTGTTAACAAAATAACTGAGGACCTCTATCCTGTGGTAGCAAATCCATACACTCTGTTAACATGCCTAACACCTGAGTTAACTTGGTTTACTGTTTTAGACTTGAAAGATGCCTTCTTTTGCCTCCCTATCCATGAGGACAGCCAGAAAATTTTTGCATTTGAATGGGAAAACCCCAAAAGCGGGCGCAAATCCCAGCTCACATGGTCAGTTCTACCTCAAGGTTTCAAGAACTCTCCCACTCTGTTTGGGGAGCAACTTGCCAAAGATCTGGAATCCTGGGAGGCTCCCCCGGAAGAGGGAAAGTTACTGCAGTACGTGGACGACATCCTCATAGCTACCCGGACGAAAGAGGCATGCATAGCCTGGACAGTAAGTCTTCTAAATTTCCTGGGACTACAGGGGTACAGGGTATCAAAGAAAAAGGCCCAGGTTGTGAAGCAAAAGGTAATCTACCTGGGTTATGAAATCAGTGCAGGACAGCGGACCCTAGGGCAAGATCGCAAAGAAGCGATATGCCAAACCCCGAGGCCTCAAACGGTAAAGGAACTGCGAACATTCTTAGGAATGACGGGATGGTGTAGGCTCTGGATACACAGCTATGGGTTGCTCGTGAAACCTCTGTATGCACTCATTACAAATGGGAACAGAAACCTCCAGTGGACAAAAGAGGCCACGCAAGCCTTTCATCAGCTGAAGAATGCTCTAATGTCAGCCCGGCTCTTGGACTCCCGAATGTAAGTAAACCGTTTTTCCTGTTCTCCCATGAAAAGCAGGGAATTGCCCTGGGGATACTGGCCCAGGACCTGGGTCCATACCGGAGAGCAGTTGCTTACTTCTCCAAGCAACTAGACACAACAGCCAAGGGATGGCCGGGATGCCTCAGAGCTGTTGCAGCTGTGGTGCTGAATATTCAAGAGGCACGCAAATTCACTCTGGGCCAGAAAATGACTGTATTTGTGTCTCACACAGTGTCTGCAGTCTTGGAAGTAAAGGGCGGGCACTGGCTTTCCCCACAAAGGTTCCTGAAATATCAAGCCATCATGGTAGAACAAGACGACGTAGAGATAGTTGTAACTAACATTATCAACCCAGCTTCTTTCCTCAGTGGGAATCAAGGGGAGCCAGTACACCACGACTGCTTGGAGACCATCGAAGCCTCCTACTCCAGCCGCCCGGATCTGAAGGACGCCCCTTTGGATGATGCAGAAACCTGGTTCACTGATGGGAGCAGCTACGTCATCAGTGGAAAGCGACATGCTGGGTATGCAGTTACCACCTGCAGAAAGGTAATAGAATCTGGACCCTTGCCAACAGATACCTCTGCACAAAAGGCTGAGATAATTGCTCTAACCCGTGCTCTAGAGATCGCAAAAGGAAAGAAAGTAAACATTTATACAGACTCAAGATATGCATTTGGGGTTGTACACGCACATGGAGCCATTTGGAAAGAAAGGGGACTGTTAAACTCACAAGGGAAAAACATCAAGCATTCTCAGGAAATATTGTGGCTACTGGAAGCAGTCCAGCTACCTGAGCAGGTAGCAATTATGCACATCAAGGCACTCCAGAAGGTGAGCTCTGAATTGGAGGAAGGAAACGAGCTGGCGGACAGAGAGGAAAAAGAAGCAGCAAAAGGTGAGATAACGATCGAGGGAGCCTTAATTCCTGATGGACAGGTCTCCCTGGAAGGTAAGCCAGTATATACCAGAAAAGATAGAAAATTGATTCAGGATCAAGGAGGAAAGTATAACCAAGAGGGATGGGCTATTACTGAAGGTGGGATAATAGTCATCCCTTCTCAATTGTTATGGTCTCTAGTAAGGGAGGAACATCAGAAAACACACTGGGGAATAGAAGCCCTGTATAACTATCTAATTGAAAAGATTACTGCCAGGAATTTATATTCTACTGTCATTCAGGTAACCCGGCAGTGTGATATTTGCCTCCAGACCAAACCCAAAAATACTCCTAAACCAAAACTAGGTCAAATTGGAAAAGGCCACGGGCCTGGACAACAGTGGCAAATTGACTTTTCAGAACTCCCAAGAAAAGGGGGGTATCGATACTTGCTGGTTTTAACAGATACCTTTTCAGGGTGGCCAGAGGCTTTTCCCACCAGAACTGCCAAAGCCCGGGAGGTAACCAAAGTATTACTACAAGAGGTAATACCACGCTTTGGAGTTCCAGCCACAATATCTTCAGATAGGGGGCCACACTTTATTTCAAAAATAGTACAAGAAATCTGTCGTCACCTGGGCATAGACTGGGAGCTCCATACCCCTTATCGCCCCCAATCAAGTGGCCAAGTGGAAAAAATGAACCATTTAATAAAACAGCAAATTGTTAGGCTGGGACAAGAAGCTAATTTACCCTGGCCTCAATCTCTCCCACTGGCATTGCTGCGGATCCGAACCAAGCCTAGAGCTAAAGAAAAATTAAGTCCCTTTGAAATGCTTTACGGGAGACCATATGGCATGCAAAAGGGATTGTCCACCCAGGTAGGGGAGGAGAGGCTGACTGCCTATATGATAGCCTTGAGCAAACAGCTCAAAGCCATTGAGAAACATGTGGCTGGAACTCGGAGCAGAGGGCTGGATGGGCCAGTGCATGACATACAGCCTGGAGATTATGTGTATGTTAAGTCTCTTGCAGAAAAAACTTTGGAGCCACAGTGGGAAGGACCGTTCCAGGTGCTCCTCACCACCTTCACTGCAGTTAAAATCAAGGAACAGAGCGCCTGGATTCACCATTCTCGAGTGAAGAAGGCTCCAGAAACTCCTTGGAAAGTAACCCCGGGTGACAATGAACTGAAATTAAAACTTACTCGGGCATAATGAATACATTGTGGTTGAGAATATTCCATAATTTAGCATACAGGAATCCAATCAGTAGAATTGTTTTGTTTGTTTTGCCTGTAGCTATAAGTGCAACCCAAGAATTGGAAAGTGTCTCTAACCAGAAAAATGCTGAATGGCCTTGGTCCCAGGCTTTCATTCAGTATACTGGATCCATGGGAAATTATTCCGACATAAAGGATTTAAACCTATCAACCGTGGTTATGCATGAAAACCAGATATATGAAAGGCAAGAATGGCAGAAACAAAAGCTGTGGACCCTTCAAGGGACTATAGGGGAGGTAATCAGAGTAGGATGCTGAATGATTAACGGGACTAACTATGAAAAGGCAATTCAAATTAGTGTCTCGACTTCTCCTGCAGATTATCACCGGGAAATTTGTGATCGTCTAAGTAAATCGGATTGTTGGTATAATTTTACGTTAGTACAGACGGTGAATGTGATCTGCCTTTGGGGTCGTGGTAACAAAGGGCTCTCATTTAAATTTAAAATAACAACTACACCTATTGCAACAACCAAATCAACTGTAACCCAAGCTCAGACCACACCACCTAAAATTGAACACAAAATTTATGAAATTGGCCCATATGTAATAAGGAATACGGGGCAACAACAACTGTTATTTAATCCAGAGTGGTCCTCTTAAGCGTATTGAAGTACTAATGCAAACAAACATTTCTGAGATTCAGCCAGCCTGTTCCTCTTTTCTAAGAACATCATCCGAGGGCTGGACAACATGGTTACAAAAGCAAGTGCACTTCAGAGGCAGAATGAGAAGAGATTTAACTGGAATATTAGGAACAGGATTGGGGGTCTTAAATGGAATCGATTCAGAAATATTAATGAACAAATTAGCCACTGCCACAAATGATTTGGTAAAACTAAGACAACCCCTGCAATCCTCTTTATCAGCACTAGGAACTAGCCAATGGGAAATTTCCAAAATACTACCAAAGTGGAAAGAAGCTGAGGACCAGGACCATAAGCTAATAATAAACGCACTAAATATAGCCCAAAACAATGTGTCGTTAGCCCTCAGCTGCATACAGGCACAATTATGGACACAATCAATCATTGCTCTAGTAGTAAGAGAGGGAAATGAAGGTACTTTTCCAATTGAAATTCGGAAAATTGTCTGGGATAATGCAAGCAACCTAGAAAGAAACTTCAGTCTTGGTGGACTCTGGTAAATTTTACCTATGACCCTACCACCGAAATAGCTACTACTTTTGTACTGACTATACGCAATGCCACAATTTATAATATCCACCCTATTATTGCATTAGGATTAAATCATGAAAAAACAGTGCTCTACCCCTCAGAACATAGAGCATGGGCCCGGATAATGAATGAAAAGTGGCAAACTGTGAATTTGGAATCGTGTGTTACCCGGGAACAACAAGGGTTCATCTGTGACACTAACATGATCGATGCACAAGATATATGCCTAGACACTGAGCAAAACATTTGCCACTTTGAGATTCATCCAGATACTAGTCAAAAGACTATGCTTGTATATATTGGCCTAGGCTGTGTATGTTTAAGAACTGCATGTGTTTCTGTAGAAATAGATGATAAAAATGTAACCTTGACTATTAGGAACTATTCCAATTTTTGTATTTGTAATTTTGTTAGGATTGTAGGGTGTGATTTTTCATATTTAGCACCGGTTACATCCCACCAGTTGATAAGATCCAATTACACAATGTACCATCAGTTATCACCAGCACCCATTGGAATGAACCTTACATTAGTAAGACAACTAATGAACCACCAAGACCTGACAGAAATCCTGAAAGAGATTCAAGAAAAGGGGCAAAAGACTCTGGTTACTGTCTATCATGATGTAAAAGAGATAAGCAAAGTATTACAAAGGGTAAACCAAGACACAAATCACCACTGGTGGGATGCACTCTTTGGATGGTCGCCGACTGCAACTGGGATTTTGAACACACTTTGCCACCCCATCATTGTCATACTGACATTAGTAGGTATAAGCCTGGTGCTATCAAGTGCAATGCTTGTTTGGAATTGGAGAATGTTAAAACAGATAGCGGCACTGACTTCCCTAGCAGCAGCCTATGGTAATGCAATGAGGGATACGTATCGAGATGGGCGGGCTGCGGAGGTGGATTGGGCAAGGAAAAAGCATCAGTATTGCTAAGTAAAAGAATTTACTGATTTTCTAGAAAAGGGGGGACTGAGACAGGGAAAATAAAGCAAGGGTGCCTGGCAAGAGCACACGATATTAACAGAGAACTCTTCTTTAAAAGCACCAGTCTGTCACATATTAGTTTCAAGTCCCCCAGCAGATCAATCTTCTCTCTGGCCCCAGTGGACCTCTAAATTCCTCCTTTAGGGCTCGGGTCACTGTTATGCCCACCTGGTACTGATTATCTACGCATTCTTTGGGCCCCAAAACGGAAACATGATATAGGAGATGGCCAAAGGAACAACAGAGCATGCGCAAGGAGACAAGTTGAAAAGTTCAACTCAGAGGATGACTATGTGCTTCATCCCCAAAGACCCCCGACGACCACCGGAGTGATCAATAAGGAGCAGTGCGCAGCCTCAAGTAGGCGTGGAACTAATTTTAATACGAAGCGGGGACAGGCAGGGTTAGGAAATAAATATGTATTAGGCGTATCGTATAACCCTAGTTTGTAGAGATAAAAAGGGAGAAACAAAGCTCCCAGGTGTGCATGTCTTTGAGGAGTTATCCCCATGCACCTCAGCGCTGAATAAATTCATACCTACTCTCAGAAGCACTCTGTGAGTTACAGAGTCTTCTCTCCGCACATCACTTGTGTGTGGCTGCCTCAGCACTCTGGCCACCATTTTCTGTATAGCTGCCTCAGCCCCAGCCGCCATCTTGTGCATGGCTGGCTCAGCACTCTGGCTGCCATCTTGTGTGTGGTCACCTCAGCTCCAGCCATCCTCTTGTGTGTGGTTGCCTCAGCCCCAGCCGCCATCTTGTGTGTGGCTGCCTTAGCACCCCCCCCCCAGCCGCCATCCTGTTTGTGGCTGCCTCAGCCCTCTGGCTGTCATTTTGTATGTGGCTGCCTCTGCCCCAGCTTCCATCTTGTGTGTGGCTGCCTCAGCATGGCTGCCATCTTGTGCATCAACCTAGTCCAACTCTGAAGTGAATGTGTTGCTGTTTTGTCAGCAGTCAGGGTCAGCACCAAGGACACCAATACCAGCAGGCCAATCTACAGGGAATGGCACGGGTTTGGCTCAAAGCAGCCTGTCCTAACTTGTCACTGTCCTTTATCCATGAACAGGTCCCCATCTGCAGCCACAGCAAATGTCCAACAGCAGCTCCATCAGCCACTTCCTCCTGCTGGAATTGGCAGACACACGGCAGCTGCAGCTCCTGCACTTCTGCCTCTTCCTGGGCATCTCCCTGGCTGCCCTCCTGGGCAACGGCCTCATCATCAGCTGCTGCAGCCTGCGGCCACCTCCTGCACACGCCCATGTTCTTCTTCCTGCTCAACCTGGCCCTCACCGACCTGGGCTCCATCTGCACCACTGTGCCCAAAGCCATGCACAATTCCCTCTGGGACACCAGGACCATCTCCTATGCAGGATGTGCTACACAGGTATTTCTGATTTTCTTCTTTTTTGGAGCAGAGTATTCCCTCCTGACCATCATGAACTATGACCGCTACGTGTCCATCTGCAAAGCCCTGCACTACGGGACCCTCCTGGGCAGCAGAGCTTGTGCCCACACGGCAGCAGCTGCCTGGGCCAGTGCCTTTCTCTATTCACTGCTGCACACGGCCAATACATTTTCCCTGCCCCTATGCCATGGCAATGCCCTGGGCCAGTTCTTCTGTGAAATCCCCCAGATCCTCAAGCTCTCCTGCTCACACTCCTACCTCAGGGAACTCGGGCTCATTGCTGTTAGTGCCTGTTTAGGACTCAGTTGTTTTGTGTTCATTGTTTTCTCCTATGTGCAGATATTCAGGGCCATGCTGAGGATCCCCTCTGAGCAGGGACGGCACAAAGCCTTTTCCACCTGCCTCCCTCACCTGGCCGTGCTCTCCCTGTTCCTCAGCACTGCAGCATTTGCTCACCTGAAGCCTCCCTCCATCTCCTTCCCATCCCTGGATATGACAGTATCAGTTCTGTACTCAGTGGTGGCTCCAGCCCTGAACCCCCTCATCTACAGCCTGGGGAACCAGGAGCTCAAGGCTGCAGCCTGGAGACTGATGACTGGATGGTGTCAGGGACATTAAACTGCTGGCCAATTTCTGAAAATCACTTTTAATAAAAGCAATCTTTGATAGTTCCTGTTGTTTTCATTTTGGAGGTTCTTTTCCTTGTTTTACTTTTATAATATTGTCCACAAAGAAAGGTAATATCTTTTGCCATTTCTCATTTTGTTTCTCTCCACCTTCCCTGTGGCCACAAACTCCATCAATGAGGGGCTGCACTCCTGGTGGCTTTAAATGAACCCAATGATCTCTGTCATGGGTTGATGCAGTTTTGTTTCTAGTTATAGAGAAATGTGGAATGTTTTTTCCCTGCCAGGCCCTTGGAGTTGCTTTTGGGGGGGAGAGGACAGTAACCTATCAGAAAGCTAGCCAAGATATTGGCAGCTAGTTTAGGTACTGAAGATGCCAAATGCGACTTTGGGAAGTCCCCATTTAAAATCCTCATCCCCAGCAGATCACTCTCTTCTGTCTAGAACAGCCATGAGGTAACATCTTGGGCAGCAGAGGGGCCCGGGTCAGGTCCTGCTGCCCTCCGGGAGCTGCTGCCTGCACGGGGAGTGACCTGGGCCGGCTGAGCCCCTTTCCCCCGGCTGACAGCGGGAGAGAAAAGAGAACAGCTCAGCAATGCCACGTGCTGAGGCTGCAGCAGAAGGGGCAAAGCCATGGCGCAGCTCAAGAATGGCTGGCAGCAGAGAAAGAAAGCCTGCAGCTTTGTAACAACTCCAAGCTGAGCCACCCTCAATAAAACCAAGGAGTGGAAAGGAAAGCATCCAGCAGCCTCCCCCACCAGCAGGGCTTTGCTTTGGGTTCTACAGTGCATGGTAGCCTGAGGCAGAGAGCACATGGCCACTGCAGGCCTGGGCAGATTTAACCCTCTCCTGGTAACATGGAGCTTCTAAAGCATAACCTTTCCCTGAGAGAGAGAAGAAAGAAAACAGATGGTACGTACAACAGCCACCACATGAAGTCAGTGGATTAGAAGTGAACGAACTGATAATATTATTGGAACGAGGTTGAAGAAATGGACATTTTTAGCCTGACTTTTCTGGGGTAAACTATGGAGAAATGGACTGCTCTTTGTAGCATTTTAATGTTGTTGGGGGAAGGCTGATTCTAATAAAAACTGGGGACTGATGTGATTGAGATTTAATTGAGAACTTCATAGCCCTCAGTCCTGGGTTAAAAGGAGATCTCAGCCTTTGAGACAAAGATGATTTTAGACTAGAGGAAGCATTCTTAAATGATACACCAGATACACTGAGAGGCACATAAGTAGCCAAGGGAAAGGCTGCTAATGGATGGAACAGCACAATCTGCAAAAACTCTGGGCAGTTGCAGATTTGTGACACTGGGAGCTGTGATAAACATTAACTATTTTTTGTTCACTGGAGATCAAATAACTCAAGATAACAGGAAGTTACTATGTCACTATCTAAGCTTATAGGCAAACAGACCCTTGCCCATTCCTTCTCTACTTGCTTAATCAGCTTTAAGTTTCAGGAATTCCAGCTTACAACTACAGCCTTCATCTCTGCGACCACCGAGGGACAGAAAGAGACCCTCCTAGCAACAGGTCACACATACATCATCGGAGGAAAGAAGCAAGATAAAAGCAAGACTGAAAAACCTGCCAAGGCACGGCAGTTGGTGGAGCGAGACTCCCCTGCCGTCCAGCGCTGTATTTGCCTTTGCTTTGCCTGCTGTAATGTAATAAATTCCTATTGGAACTTTTCTTCGTGTTCATAGTCTATTACAATTTGGTGCCGTGACTCGGATCCACCTGCAAGATAGGACTTTTGGTTCTGCCTGGGGGGCGCCCCGCCGATCAGTCGGCGGCCCTGGTAGACCCGATTCCTGTCTCGGTTGGACCGACGAACCTAAATTCAAAGCATTAGGCAAAGGGAGCCGGCAGACCCTATAAACTTTGTGCACAAAGGTCCGGACGAAGACGCAAGACGCGTGAGTATCTGTGTGGAAGATTCCGTTCGGTCTGGGTCGGGTATCCTGGAGTGCTGCGAGTGTGTGTGTGAGTGAGAGGAGAACCGGCAGCTCGGATTTTCCAAGCGATTGTGGACCCTCAGTAGTGCGGTTCTCATTGTCCGAGAGGGCGTGAGCCACGAACAAGGGGAAGCGAGTGATTTCTGCACCACACTTGTGTGAGGGCACTCCAGAAGATGGGACAGGGGAAGAGCAGGCCCTCTACTCCCATAAAACAGATAGCACACTGGGGTTCATAGTAGACAATTGGAAACATTACCCTAACACAGGGGGTAAAGATAAAGCTAAAATGATCCATTATTGTGTGGTAGTATGGGGTGGAAAAGAGATTTCCTGTAATATTTTTTAGCCTATTTTTGAATCATCAGAAGATTGGGTGAGGCAAAAACTCAACTTGTGGGTAAACACTAAAATTCCTTTTAGTCAGGAAGAAAGTGAATATGCTAATGTATGGGTTACAAGACCTGGGGGTGAAGTGTTCCTGTTTCCCCTCAATGAGGGAGGACGAAAGAAAGACAGGAGTAAAGAGGAAGAAGCCTTACTAATCCCACCTCCTTACATACCCCCTCAGAACCCCCAGATTCCGGATGCACCTCCAATGGAGCCTCAGGAAGCAGGAAGTAATCCCGAGCCCCCCGAGGAAGTGCAGGGACCCCTAACCCGAGGTCGGGCTAGACAGCATAACCTATATCCCCTAAGAGAAATGCCTGTGGCGGGGGGCCAGGGACCTCACCCAGTGATAGGGTTTGTTTCAGTACCTTTGAGTTCTGGGGATGTTCGGGAATTTAAGAGGGAGATGGGGAGCCTCCTGGAAGATCCTTTGGGGTTGGCCGAGAGACTGGACCAATTTTTGGGACCCAGTATTTATACTTGGGGCGAGTTGCAAGCCATATTGAATATTCTCTTCACGGCCGAGGAAAGAAATATGATTAGACGAGCGGGGATGCGGCTATGGGATTCACAACATGCACAAGGACCTTTAGCAGACACCAAGTAGCCTTTGCAGGATCCCAATTGGAATCATCAGCAGCAGGATCACAGAATCAATATGCAGGATCTGAGGGGGATAATAGTACAGGGGATCCGGGAAGCGGTGCCTAGGGGGCAGAACATCAACAAAGCATTTAATGAGAGACAGAAAAAGGAGGAGACACCTACAGATTAGCTAGAACGCTTAAAAAAAAAAAACAAAAAAAACCCCCAAAAAAACCCCCTGTAGATGTACTCGGGCTTAGATCCTGAGACACCGTTAGAGCAAGCACTACTAAAAACACAATTTGTGGCTAAATCGTGGGAAGATATCAGAAAGAAGTTAGAAAAATTAGATAATTGGCAAGATAGAGACCTGGATGAGCTATTGAGGGAAGCACAGAAGGTATGTGTGAGAAGAGATGAAGAGAGTCACAAAAGACAAGTAAGAATGATAGTGGCAGCAGTGAGAGAAACTAGGAGAATTGATGCCCCTCCCAAAACAAGTCAAGTGGCCCAGAGAAATGGGGGAGGGGTTCTCCGGGTAGAGAAAAAGGATGGAGGCGTATGTTTCTACTGTGGAAATAAAGGACACTTTCGGAGAAACTGCAGGAAGCGGCTGAGGGATGAGAGAGTCTTCAAAGAGGAGTGAAGGAGTCAGGGGCTTCATTTGCTGGGGACACAGAAACATCAGGAGCCCTTGATAAAATTAAAAATAGGTCCTCAGCAGCAGGAATTTGAGTTTTTAGTAGATACTGGAGCTGAGCGATCGACAGTCCAGATACTACCGGAGGGATGTAAGATATCAAAAGAAACTGCTCAAGTGGTAGGGGCGAAGGGGGAGCCCTTTGAAGTCCCTGTTATTAAGAATGTACTGGTGGAATCAAGGTCCAAAATGGGAATAGGGAACCTTCTGCTAGTACCAGAAGCAGATTATAATTTGTTAGGGAGAGACTTAATTATAGAAATGGGTATTAATATAGAAGTAGTAAATGAAGAAATCAAAATAAAACTCTGTCCCTTGAGGGTAGAGGATGAGGAAAAAATTAACTCAGAAGTATGGTACACTCCTGATAGTGTAGGAAGGTTGAATATACCCCCCTTCTCGGTAATCATTAAAGATCCAGAGACACCGATAAGGGTTAAACAGTACCCCATCTCCCCAGAGGGGGATAGGTTGTTTGTAGATGGCTCATCGTGAGTAATTAATGGAAAAAGGGTCTCTGGCTATGCAATAGTTGGGGGAGATGGACTTGCAGTTATCGAATCAGGCCCTCTAAGTGGATCTTAGTCGGCACAGGCCTGTGAACTTTATGCTGTACTGCGGGCATTGCAGTTGTTAAAAGATAAATCAGGTACCATCTATACTGACTCAAAATATGCCTATGGGATTATACACACTTTTGGGAAAATATGGGAAGAACGGGGGTTGATAAACTCCCAGAAAAAAAAAACCTGGTTCACCAGGATCTAATCAGGAAACTGCTGAAGGCCTTGAGGGGACCTAGGAAAATTGCTGTTGTTCACCTGGAAGGGCATCAAGAGGGATTGGATTTTAAAAGCAGGGGAAATAATGCAGCAGATCAGGAAGCAAGAAGGGCTGCTTTGCAGACGTCACAATCTACCCCCCAGAAAGATCCGAAGGCTGAAAGAAAAGAGCGTGAGACTAGCAGAGGGAATTTGCAAAAGATATATAGTTTTACTATGCAGGAAAAAGAAAAGATGAAAAGAATGGGGTTGAGAGAAGACCCAGAAGGGGAATGGCGACTTCCAGAGGATAATAGAACTGTACTGCCTAAATCCATAGCTATGGATATCATGAGGAGAATACATAGCAAAACACATTGGGGGGCACAAGCATTGGTAGATCAATTCGCCACCAAACATATGTGTATTGGGGCAGATGACTTGGCAAAGCAGGTAGTGAGGGGGTGCGTTACCTGCCTAAAGGTAAATAGGGCCAATTTAAGAAAAACCTTAATGGAGGGACGACCTACAGCATACCGGCCATTTGCTAACATCCAACTAGACTTTACTGAGTTACCAAAGACTGGGAGGTATAAATATCTATTGGTAATAGTGGATCACCTAACCCATTATGTAGAGGCATTCCCTACGGCAAGAGCAACGGCACAAACAGTGATCAAGACCCTATTAGAGCAGATTATTCCCAGATATGGGGACACGGAAACCATTGACTCGGACAGAGGCCCTCACTTTACATCCAAAATAATTAAGGAAACCATGGCAATAATGGGAATACAATAGGATTATCACACCCCCTGGCACCCCCAAAGTTCGGGAAGAGTAGAAAGAATGAATGGGGAAATTAAAAAACAATTGACCAAACTCGTGATTGAGACCAAACTGTCATGGGTAAAATGCCTACCATTAGCATTGCTAATATCTGGACACAACCTAGATCGGATATGGGAATATCTCCATTTGAAATGTTGTATGGAATTCCCTACAATATAGAGGAACCGCAAGATCATCCAAAGTTGAGGGATCAAAATATGAATGTATACATTACCAGCCTAATGAAATATAGGGAAAATCTATAGAAAAAGGGAAGGTTAGCTCAGAGACCCCCACTAGATTTGAAACTGCACCAGGTGCAACCAGGAGATTGGGTAATGATAAAGTCCTGGAAAGAAGCAATCTTGGCTCCACAATGGGAGGGCCCTTACCTTGTATTGCTTACTACAAATACTGCAGTCAGAACAGCAGAGAAGGGATAGACCCATGCTAGCAGAATTAAAGGGCCAGTGAGCAAATCGACTCCTGAGTAGCAGGTGACAAGCAATCCTGGAGACCTGAAGTTACGGATCCAGAGGAGAGATCATCAATGAATAGACACCGTGTAAAATATGCACCAGAATCACACTACATGGAGGAAAGATTAATTTGTAACTCTGATGTTAAGATAAGGTGTAGAGACCCAGAGTGCAATTGTTATCCTTTTGTTTGTTATATTTGTAAAATCTGTGGGGACAGGTGGTGGAGTCATTGTAGGCGAGGAACCCCTCCTAGAGGAATTTGCAGCCCCTGTTGGGTATTGCAGCGGAACATAACTGATTGGATTCTAGAATATAAAGTTAAATATGAGGGATTAGTAGGAGAATCAGAAGAGTGGTGGAGGATTTTTGCATTAGGGATTAAACCAAAATATTATTGTTATCACCCTAATGAACCCATCCCGTTCATAGCTGAAATTGTTGACTGCACCTGCTGCACACGCCTAAAGGGAATCCGATGTGATACACCCCCAGTTAAGTATCGGAACTGGGATTCCTATGTCAAGAGGCAAGAGAGTCGCCCCCGGGGACCTCCTGAAGAATATCCCTGCTGCCGAGAAGATGGTACCCCCCGTGGCTCGAGGCAACCGAGTCGACGGGAAAGGCAGAGGGGTAAAAAGCTGTGGAGGAAAGAAACCCCAGGGTGGGACAACAAAACAATATTTGAGGAATTGCCTCAGGAATGGGAATTAGAGCAAGGACCCTGGGCAGAGAGACAGGTTGCAGTCCATGAAATAGAACAATCCTCAAATATACTCCCATTCCTATGCCCCAATGATGCTCACCACGTGACCCAGCCGATTACTTTTCTTTTGCTGATGTTATACTTACAATGAGATTTTGCAAACTGTAACTACTGTAAGAGCACCCAGTTTCAGAGTAGGATTGTGTGATCTGACCAACATAGATCATTGTAGAAAAGTACTGAACCTAATGGGATTTTACATGTGCCCAAGCTCAAATCACAGTAAAGGATATTGTAATTATCCTGGGGAATATTTTTGTGGATATTGGGGCTGTAAAACAATCGCCTCTGACTGGACACCCAGGGGAGGGCATGATAAATATTTGCAAGCAGACTTTAGACCATGTATATTTAATAAACTGATTACTATAGTGAAAAGCCGGCTGGAAGCGGCACATCTTATACTTCTTAGGACTAAGTATGATCAGATACCTGAAGAAGAAAATTTAGAAACTTTAGAGTTAGCTAGACAAGAACTGCAAAGATACAGTGAACAAAAATAAGTAAGAACAAGAGAAATGGGGGAATTGTGATAAACATTAACTATTTTTTGTTCACTGGAGATCAAATAACTCAAGATAACAGGAAGTTACTATGTTACTATCTAAGCTTATAGGCAAACATACCTTCGCCCATTTCTGTTCTCTCTCTCTACTTGCTTAATCAGCTTTAAGTTTCAGGAATTCCAGCTTAGTTACCATATAAGGAAGAGGACAACTACAGCCTTCATCTCTGCGACCACCGAGAGACAGAAAGAGACCCTCCCAGCAACACGTCACATATACATCATCGGAGGAAAGAAGCAAGATAAAAGCAAGACTGAAAAACCTGCCAATTCACGGCAGTTGGTGGAGCGAGACTCCCCTGCCGTCCAGCGCTGTATTTGCCTTTGCTTTGCCTGCTGCAATGTAATAAATTCCTATTGGAACTTTTCTTCGTGTTCATAGTCTATTACACCGGGTATCCTGAGAGTTGAGAGGAGGAGGGGTTGCATGCTGGGAAAGGCAGGAATAGGGCTCCAGGGGGTCTCTGGGTGAAGGAGAAGGGGGCTCTGGGGGCAGGGAGAGGTGGGATGGCCGGGAATGGGGTGCAGGGGGTGTTGGTGCCGGATCAGGGGGTGCAGGGTGGAACCCGTGCCCGGGAATGGGGGTTCGGGGGCCCCTGGGTGCTCCGGAATGGGCGATCAAAGAGTCCCGGTGCCGGGGGTCCCCCTCCCCTCTCGCCGCCCCCCGGGGCCCCAGGAGCGCCCCCAGCCCCAGCGCTGGAGCCATGGCGCTGCTCCGCTGCGGCCCCGCCCACAGCCCCGGCCCCGCCCCCAGAGCCGCCTTCGGCCCCGCCATTGGCGCCGCTCTTTGCTGCCCGCCAATGGCGGCCCGAAGCTTTTGTGACGTCACCGGGCGCTGGGCAGAGGGAGCGCGGGGGGAAGGGCAGGGCGCAATTCCCGGGAATTCCCCTGGATCCCCTCCTGGCATCGCCCGGGACCCTCCTCGGCCACGCCCTGCGGGACCCCCGGGCCGGGCTGTGCTCAACTCCCGGGGCTGCGCTCAAACTCTGCCTGGAGCCCGCTGGCTTCAGCCCAAAGCGGGGGAAGCGCCGCGATCCGTGGATCCATTTCTTCCTGCGACTGCGGGTCCCAGCCCCGGTGGAGCAGGACTGGGCGCGGGCACTGCGATCCCTGATCCCCGATCCCCTGCTCTCGCTCTGTCCTGTGCTCTCCCTTTCCTTCGGACGATCATCAATCCCAGAGAGGCCGGAGAGCCCCGTGCCCAGGTCGGGTTTCTGAGGAAAGTGAGGCCTGGGGGTGAGGTGCCCCGGGCTGGCCGGGAATGGGGGTCCAGGAGTGTCTAGAGGAGCTACAAAGGCTGAGCTGGGAGGGAGGCAGCAGGATGATGGAGTGCAGGCCCCTGCCCTGCACAGACAGGCCGGGAGTGGCAGGCTGGGCATCCCCGGGAGCGGTGTGCAAAGGCTCCTGCAGCTGCAGCTGCCTCGGAGCTGCGAGCATTGTAGCGACAGCCGAGGTGTCGGGCAAGGGCCCGGCCCTGGCTTGGGGCTGGGCTGGTGGCCTGGGGAGCAAATGAACTTGCAGCTTGTGGGCCAGAGGCTGGAAGAGCAGGGGCAGTGGTGGCTGGGAGAGCCTGTTGGCATGGGCCTGCAGGAACAGGACACAGGCAATGTCTTGATGGTGCTTGGAGGCCAAGTGAGTTGGGATGTGGGGATGGACTTGTTCCCTGGGAGGGTGGTGGGGCCGTGGGCCAGAGTGGGCGGAAAAGCTGCAGCTGGCCTGGAATGGCTGGAAGTGTGCACGGGCTGGTTGCAGGGGACTTGGTGGCCTGAAGAGGTGGCGTGGTGTGGCCTGGTGTGGTGTGGCATGGCATGGAGCAGTGTGGTGTGGGGATTGCTGTGTGATTGGGTTTGTGAAAGTTGGGAGGGATAGGGATTAAAAGGGGGGATGGGGCATTGGAGTAGGGGGTGGGCAAGCAAGAGGCAGTTTTGGGCGGGTGCTGGTGCTTGTAGTAATTGTGTAGAGGGCTGAGGTGGACAAGGAAGTGTTTGGGAGAGTAAGGGGAGCTGATAGGAAGGAAAGGAAGGAAGGAAGGAAGGAAGGGAGGAAGGAAGGAAGGCAGGCTTTCTCCACTGGGATGAGAGGAGTCCTTCCACTAGGCTGTCCTCAAGCTGCTTGTGCAGCAGATGTGCCTTAGGAATGGTCATTGCTTGCAGTCTCAGGTGCTGTGTGTTAGTGCAGCTGAAAATACTGAAGGAGGGAGCAGTTCTGCTGGGGCAGAGTGGCCTTTTTCTTGGTGGCTTTTGTTGTTGTTGTTGGGTTCTTTTGGTTCTGTTTTTTCTTTTCTGCACTTTGCCTGTGGGCTCTGGGCAGAGCTCTGTAAGTCTATGTGCCACTTGCCTGTGGCAGTGTGGAGGTGGGCCAGAGGAGCTTCCAGGAGCTGTGTGCAGAGGTTTGCGCATCAGCCCAGGCCGGGGTGCTCAGTGGCGGGTCAGTTTGATGAGTGGGTGTGGCTCTGGACGCTTCCCTTGGAGCGTCTCCAAGGCATGGAACGTTGGAGCTGCCAGCAGGGTGATGTCACAGAGGGGAACGTTGGAGCTGCCAGCAGGGTGATGTCCCAGAGAGGGGAAGGTTGGGGCTGTGCCACTTCTTGCCCAGCCCCAAGAGCTCTGGCAGCGCCCGGGAACAGGGGATCCAGGGGCTGGGAGAGGAGGATACCCAGGAAAGGGGGTGCAGGGGGTGTCGGTGCAGGATAAGGGGGTGCAGGGGGTTCCGGAGCTGGGGAAGGAGATGCGGGGGGTCCCAGTGCCCAGGAATGGGGATTCCAGGGGGTCCCAGGGGGGCTCCCCAAATCCTCTCCAAGGGGGGAGCAGGAGCTGCATCAGGAGCTGTGGGGAGAGAAAAGGGGGTGAGCCCGGCATGGGGGGGACATGGGAGAGTCCCACGTGCCCTGACCGGGGGACCCGACCCCTGGGGACCCCCCTCACCTTCTCCCGCAGGGGAGGCAGAGCCCCAGCCCAGGCAGACGGAGCCCAGCATGAAAACCCCGAGCCCCGGCAGCATCTTGGGGGGGCAGGAGGGACAGGATCCGGGAAAGGGCGGCAGCTGCTGGGAAGGGACCGGGATGGACTGGGACAGCCTGGGATGAACTGGGACAGCCTGGGATGGACTGGGACAGACTGGCATGGACTGAGACACCGGGAGACACCGGGATACACCGGGATACACCGGGCCCCAGACTGGCACCCACTGGGAGCAGGATCAGAGCACACTGGGACCCAGCAGGACCAGAACTGGGGAACAGGGATCATCGTGGGACCAGCTGGGATTAGACTGAGAGTTACTGGGATGTTACTGGTGGAAAATGGAACCTTACTGGGCCATGTAGATGTGACTGGGAATGACTGAGTATGCTAATGGTAACGGGGATATACTGGGAATGTCTATGAACATACCAGGGGTGACTGGGAACACATTGAGAGGAACTGGGAGTGACTGGCTCTACACTGTGGGCAACTGGAATTGACTGGGACCGTGCTGGTGAGACTGGGATCATAATGACTCATACTGGAATCATACTTGGAATGACGGGGTCTACGCTGGGACAACTGGGAGCAACTGGGATCAGACTGGGAGGAACTGGGAGCTACTGAGACAATACTGGGGGCAACTGGGATCATGATGGCATCAGCATAGGATCATACTGGGAGGGAGTGGGTCTGTGCAACTGGGATTACACTGGGAGGAAATGGGACCATGCTGAGGACAATTGGGATCATACTGGGAGCAACTGGCACCACACTGAGGGTGACTGGGGTCATTCTGGGACCATACTGGAAGTGACTGGGAGCAGGCTGAGGGCAACTGGGACTATGTTGGGGCAACTGGGATATACAGGGAGGGACTGGAATCATGCTGGAGCTGACTGGGAGTGGCTGTGAGCAACTGGAATCATGTTGGAAGCTACTGGGAGCAACTGGGAGTGAGTGGAAACACACTTGGGGCAACTGGGATTTACTGGGAGTGACTGCGATCACAGAGGGACCATAAAGGAAGTTACAGCAATAGTACTGGGAGTATCTGGGAGTGAGTGGGATCATTCTGGAATCATACTGGGAAGGACTATAGCTGTAGTGGGAGTGTCTGGGATCATACTGGGGGTAACTGGAACCATCCTGGGATGGCCTGGAACTATAGTAGGGATGAATGGGAACTACTGGGATCATACTGGGGGTGACTGGGAGCCACAGGGCCCATGCTGGGAGTGACCTGGGCCCCACTGCAGGAACTGGGGGAACTGGCCCAGCTGGGGCTCAGGGTTGTTCTCCCCCAGGGCTGTCCCAGGTCCTGCTGTCACCCCCGGCCCCACAGAGCAAGGGCCAGGGGACAGCTGAGGGCCAGGGCACAGCCAGGGAACACGGCACAGCCAGGGAACACGGCACAGCCAGGGAACACGGCCTGGCCCAGGGACACCGAGCTCCAGCACTTTGGGCTGTTGTGCCCAGGCTGTTGCCCTTGGGCTCCCAGCACAGGCCAAGGGGGAGAATCCCCTCCACAAACTGTTGTTTGCTTGAAGCTTTGCTCTGGAACATTCCCAAGGAGCCACCTGCAGTGGCTGGAGCCCGGCCGGGTGCCCGGGGCCACCAAAGCCGCTCCGGCAGTGCCCTCCTGCCCCGGGCAGGGCAGGGAACACCCGAGGAAAGGCTCGTGCTGGGCTCAGGGCAGGGACAGGGCACTCCCCTGGCGCTGCCACGGGCACAACAGAGCCGGCCTGGGGAAAGGATTGGCGTTTGTGTCCCATGCAATCCCAGCAGGGATTGCTTCTCATTTCACTGCTCTCATTGGATTGGTCATCAATTCAAATCATTTCCCCATGGAATTACCATGGCTGTGGGTTGGGGAATTCTCACCTGATTGGGATGAAAGTGAAATTCAGCCATAGGAATTCCATGGGAATTCCTGCATTCCCAAGTCCCCCCATTTCTGAATCCCACATTCCCATGGGAATTCCCCTTCCCCCAGCCCACACCCACCTTTGTACTCCAGAGCCTCCCATCCATATCTGATGTATTTTGGGGGCCCTTCCACACTGGTGTGTCCCAGGTAAAGCTTCATCTGCTCCACCATGATCCCTTTGGATTCCCAGCACCTCTGGGTGATCTGGGTAGCACCATCGGACACTGCAAAGCTCCCGGATCCCAGCTGGAAGGAGATGAAATCCCACCCATCATAGCCGTACCGGTGGGATCCATGGATTTTCCGTTGGACAGGTCACAGCTGGAAACCACCTGCACCCTGTGGAGACCTGGGAATGAGGAGGGAATGGACCCCTGGAATCGTGTCCCAAGCCTCTCGGAAACCAGAGAGAAATCTCCCAGGACCCCATGCACACAGGCTTAGAGGCAGAAAGGAATGCAGGGATTGGTTTGAAACTCTCACATAAACTGAGATACATAAAGTCACACAGACATGAAGTGAGGAAGGTAAGTTTTAGGTGAATAAAAATACGCCTTAAGTGCCTTCAGCAAAGAAGAGTCTGCATTAGTTGATAGAAAAGCCCTGAAGTCCAGTTTTAAGTTCCATAGCATTACCTTGTCCAAAGTTAACGAAGTCTTAGACCTAACATCAACATAACAAAGCATTGCTCCCATTGCTAGCCAGAATAGATGGGCTGTAGGCGTAGGCCTTGTGTAGGAAATGACAACCATTGTGACACAAATGTGTTAGACCAGGATAGGTGCAAAAAGACAGGAATAGCATGGTGTTTGTATCTGATTGGATGATTTATGAATAGAATCCATTGTACTGAGGCTGCTGCTGCTGCTGCTGCTGCTGCTTGTGTTGGGACCTGGGGACCCTGTGCAGGAAGGCATTTTGCATAATGGCACGGACTGGAACACTCTGACCTTCCTGAGACTGATCTGGCCGTGTCATAAAGTACTTTTCCAACAAGCAGCAGCCTCTCTTGTCCCTCAGTGGCTCCTGCCACAGCCCAGGGACATTTGTTATTTCCATCACCTGCTAGTTTTACACCATGAACCATTCTGGTTTTACCTAAGAGGTGAATCATTAGGATTGTGGTGCTTTCTTGTCCACAATGTCCTGTTCAGACCAAGAACACGCTGTTCTTAACATCTGAGATTGTGGCTGTTCCTACACCGTTTATTCCACACTGCATTGACTAAAGAAAATCTATGCTTTTCCTGAGTAAGTTTAAGCTACAGCTTAGTGCAAATGTGTGTTGAAAGAGAATGAATCATCCCCTTTTTATTTTTCCGTCACTAATGGATACCTCCCTGAAGGATACAGAACAACTCAAAACTGTAGTGAAGAAAACGCAACAAAAACTTCCTCTGGATGATGAGGTTAGAGAACCTGTTTTAATCTGTGTCACTGTTTCTCACAACATCTACCTAAACTGACAATAAATTAAGCTGATTCTCTCCACGCTGAGGCAGTTTTGCAATGGAGCAGCAGTGTGTCGTGATGCTAAATAAGAATCTGGCAATACCTGTAATGTTCACTGCTGCAAAGTGTATCAGTACACAGCAAGGCAGACTGGGTTATCACAGTTATTCCTCCCCTCCCCTCCCCTATATCCCATTGTCTCCTCTGCAGAAGTCACAGGCTATGAAAACCAGGCAAGGTTGCTCCCTATTTTTCTTCTCCCACAGCACTTGTTAGGCACCATGGTTTTTCAAAGGACTGCTTGTGCCTCTCCCCAGCTTGCTTCTTGCTCATTCTACAAAAGCAGAGAGCTGCAGGAGTTTCAGGCATGTGAGTGCCTGATCTCTCTTTCCCTCGGAAGGCTCTGCCTCCCAAAGCCCTGGTTCCCTGCTGTGCTTTGCCATGAGAGCCATTCAAGCCCCAAACACAAGGGCAGTGGGCTCCAACTGCAAAGCCTCTCTTTGCACTGGGATTGCTTTTACCCTGCAGCCTCCATGGGCAGGGGCTCTGTGGGAGCAGGGGCCATCCCAGCCTGACCTGGACACAGAGGCAGGAAAAGGAGCAGATCCTGCTGCCTTCTGCTCCTGCTGATCCTGGCAGCAACTCCCCTGCCAGTTCCTGCAGGGAACTGCACACCAAGGGCTTCCAGCATTGTGGTGGCTGTGAGAACTTGCTGCTTCCCAGTTCTCCACCATCCCTCTGGATTCTGGAGCATCTCAGCACCAGTGTCCCTGGCCCTTCCTTCATCCCCTTGCTGCAGCAGTCACAGTCACTGCTGCCTCCCCCTTGCTGCAGCTCATTTGCCAAAGTGCTGTCAAAGGCAGCGGAGCTGGCTCAGGATCCCTGTTGGCTTCTGGGCTCCAGGATGACCTTCAGAGGGACCCTTGGAGCGCTTCCCAAAGAGCTGCCTGTGGCACGGGGGCTGGATTTGTCCTCCCTGGCTGGCTCTGGTTGCAGTTCTAAGCTCCGTGGAGTCCCAGAGTTTTCTCAGCTGGCCTTTGCAGCGAGTTCTTGGCCAAGGTGTGGCTCTGCTGCCATCCCAAATCTGCGCTTGCCTTGCCCAGCCTGAGTGCAGGTGGGGCATGTGCTGGGCATGGATGGAGAATTCCATGGCCAAAATCCTCCAGCATTTCCATCTGCTCATTGCTCTGGATAGCACAAATCACAAAACACCCGTCACAGTTGACAATTTTAATTTTTTGCAGATTGCTACAGCTGCGCTGCTGATCAACAAATACACAAGAATTGATTTCACGTGAAAAATGTCCTTTATTACAAATTGCTACACCCATGCTGACAATATAGAACTATGCCGATCTCAATTAAATTAAAAAAAGGAATTTATTACATTTCTACAACAATGTTATGTAAAATATACAAATACCGACTTCAGTTAACAAAAACTTAATTTATTGCTAACCTCTACAACAACTCACTATACACAAAGATCAATTAGGTGTTTAACAACTTAATTTATTACCTATTACTACAGGCTTAAAGCCCATCTAGGAATACAAAATTATCATTATCTCTATCTAAACAGACCTCTACCAAGGTCTCTCAATCACTCCATACAATTATAGAAATATACATATCCATACGTGTTAAAAAAGAAAGATATACATATATAACCAACTCAATAGAAATAAGTAAATATAGATAAAATACTTCATACTACATACAATATATATATATATAAAAGATACACAAACCAAACTATCTGTGATGAAGTAACTGTACCTATCTAAATATCCATCCATGTGTATCAATACAAATACACAGCTATAAATCTCCAGAGACATGTAAATAGAATTACATTCATAAATAGATTAATATACCTATGTAAATACAAAAATAGACATATTTACTTATACAAATAATAATATACCTATTTAAAGGGCCATATATCTAACACGACAACAATAGAAATACCTACATGAGTGTATACATAGGAAGTAAAACTAATCACAGATAGAACAACATACATGTGGAAATATTCCTATACAAATAGCAACCCGCCTACATATATATCCATATAATTATCCCACTCTATGTTCAAGTCCATATCTTCAAAGCTTTTCTTTCTGTGCTTGCTTCCTCCTGTGCAGAGCAGCTCTCCTGGACAGGGACAGCAGATGGCACATCTGGGAAGCAAAGGGAACACTGAGTCAGGATCGGGATGTTTCCCTTGGCAGCACCGGCCCTTCAGTCAGGGAAAATCTCAGCGCTTCCCAAGGAGGCTTAGAAAGAAAATGTTTGGCCAAAGCCCAGGGCCAAAGCCCACACCATCCTCACCCCCACCCTGCCTCTCCGGCCCTGTGGCCTCACCCAGGCTCTGGGCTGGCAGCAGCAGCTCCCTGTTCACTGCTGGAGCTGGCGGCCTTCAGCTTCTCCCTGCTGGCTCCTGTCGGTCTCCGCCTGTCCTCAAGGTCCTCAGGGCAGCTGTGGCAAAGGTGGAGGCTCTGGAATTGGCTCCAAGGCCTGGCAGAGCTGCAGTCCCGGAGCCCTCTGTGCTCCCTGCTGGCCCCCTCCATCCCCTCAGCCCCACCGTCCCCTGGCAAAGCCCCGGCCCCCTTCAGTCTCTTCAGCCCCCCACAGTCCTCTCACCCCACTCAGTCCCTTCAGACCCATCCCGTCCCCTTAGAGCCACCACCCCCTCACCTCAGTGCCACTTCCCTGTCACCTCAGGGCCCCCATCGCCCTCTGCTCCCCCACAGCCCTCAGTCCCCCAGCAGCTCAAGGTCACCGTCCCTGCAGCGTCAGCGCCTCCTCAGCCCCCTCAGTCTCACCGTCCTTCAGCAGCTCCTCAGGGGACAGCGCCTGGGGCCAGCGGCAGCTCCCAGCGCTCCAGGGACACCCGGGGCTGCAGCTGCTGCTCCGCCCAGCCCGGCCAACAGCTCGGACCCAGCACAGGGACAGGGGACAGCGAGGGCACAGGGGGAAAAGCACAAAGGGAGACAGGGAAAGGGGTTAAAAGCTAGTCTATACCTATACAGACACTAATCTATGGAACTAAACACCCATATAGCTGTAAGTGTATAACTATGAATATTTATAAAAATTACTGTATATATATATAAATTTAACTATCTACATAGGTAAATGTAACTATGTACATCTAGAACTATAACTATGCATACATTATTATGACTATAGAAATCCAAATATAAATACATAAAATGTCACATCTACAGATCTATAACTATATAGGCACTTGAACACAACTATAGATCTATAATTACACTGTATATCGATAAATATCAATTATATAGAAAAATATAACTATATGATTCTAAATATATCACTGTAGACAGAGGGATTCTACCTGCCTGGCAGTCACAGGCTCTCCCTCTGTCTCTTCCTGCCACTGCAGGGCACCCCTCCAGGAGACGTCGATCACATTGGATCTGGGAAGAAAAGAGAACCCTGAGTCAATATTGGCCCTTGTGCACGTTTCCCTTGGGCAGCAATTGTCCTTCCATCACAGACTGTAAAAGATGGCCTCAAAGGCAGACTCTCCCGGGGGAATTTGAAGCCTGCTCTTTAGAGAACAGGGATCCTTCCGAGTTTCCAAAACTGTGTAAAGCATGGAAGTACCTCGATAAAGTCTCAGCACTCGCGGTGCAAATGGCACCCACGAGAGCTTGAAACACAGAACAATCCCAGCTCCCCCAAAGAAGCCCAGCCTTGTTCTTTCTCTGTGCTGACAGAGAGCCCTCAGTCCTCGCTGAAATGGCTGCAGCTGAAGGGTGCTGTGAGCTGAGTTACAGACCAAACTGGGACACACAGGTTGGTGACACAACTCCCACAAGGTCAGGTTTAGTCCCGGCTCTCTTGCCACAGCAGAGGACTCAGTGTCAGAGCCTCTGGAGAAGCGTGGAGGGCAGGGCTCAGGGAGCTTGTGCCACTGCAGGATTGGAACTAAAGGCACCAGGAAGCAGCAGCCCTGCAGACAAGAACTCAGCTCTTCTGATCTCCCTTCCTGTCCCAGGCAGGCTCAGAGCAGCCGTCTCACACCTCTCCAAACCAACGTGGGCTCTCTCCTTACCAGGCTCCTCGGGCTCTGGGGAACTGTTCTCGCAGCTCTCGGTGCCAGATGAAACTTCCTCAGCTGCAGCCCTGTTCATGGGGTCCTCTCTTGGAGACTCAGGGGCAACATTAATATTCCCCTTGAAAGATAAAAAGAAAGAAAGGTACCCAAAGATCACTCAGGATTTCCTTGGAATCACATCAGGGATACAGTCACTGTTCTTCTCCACTCCCAAAGGCTGTGTAGCACGAGGGGAACACTGCCCACACAGCTCACATCACAAGTGTTTTAAACTCAGGATTTGGGTGGCCAAGGTGAAACTGAAGCTCTTACAAAATGACCTTTGAGGCAAAACATGAATGCAGAAAATCAGAAGACACCAAGTGAGGGGACGTGGCCTCACGCTCTGACCCTGCCTTATCCCCTACGAGCTGGAAGAAATCAGCCAGCAGAAAGCCAGGGGCTCTCCTTGTTGCCAACGTGGCTGTCAGCAAGGGCAGAGCTCGCTGCCAGCCCTGCCCAGGGCCGTGTGCTGCAAACCCACAGGCAGAGCACACATTTCTGGCTGGGAGTCTCACCACCCCCACCCACCCAGCTGCCCACACAGTCCATCACAAGGTGCTGCTTTTTGGAGCCCTCCGCTGCTGCCCCATAGGTATGACCCAGGCAAACTGTTATGGACCATGGGTATTTCCAGGAACAAATTTTCCAGTGCCAAAAATGCGTAAATTTGGAGTGTAGAAAAGAAAACCAACCCGAAAGACACGAATAGTCAGACAACTAAGTACTGTTTCTATTCCACTGAGGAAGTAAATTCCCAAGATTAAGCAACTCCAAATTACCTTTGGACAGAAAGATATTCTCACTATGACCAGCTGCAGAATATTTATCTCTTCTGCAACAGCCCTTCCATCAGAATCCTAAAGATTCTAAAGATGGTTCAGAGCCTGCAAGGTTTCCTTTTATTATGGAATAAAATGCTTTTGAAAACTGCTATGTGTGAGTTGACAAAAGACACAAGACATTCCACTTGAGAATAAGATATTGCTGAATCCAGAAAATCCCACTCCCCACCCTGAGTCTGCCCTTCCTCAATCACAAATGTACTGTAGGCAATGGCTCTGCACATCACGAGAAAGAGAGACATTCTTTGGCCAACACGGATAATAATCTGCAAAAAGGCCTGTGCCAGCACTCACTCTCCAGGCAAGTCTGGGAAGAGGCAAGAGTTAAGAGAAACGAGATTCCTAATCCAAAGACTGAATCTGTCCAACAAAAGGACAAGGGAGCTGCAGCTCCAGCCCATCCCCACACAGGGCTCTGGCAGCGCCCACACGCACGGCAGGGCTCACACAGCAGCAGCAGCTGCAGCTGCAGCCCGGCCCTTGCTTTGCCTTGGCCTAACAACCCAAAAGAGGCAGAGCCCACATCTGCTGCTGCAACAGAGACACCTCTCGCGTGCCGCTCCCTGCACGGGACACTTGGCCTTCAGTGGCAATTCTCCAAACACTCTGCTCTTCTTTCCCACCAAACAAGGCCTGGTAGAACCTACAAAGCATCACCACAAATGCCCCTGCACCAGGCATTCTTCCCAAGGAAAAGGAACAACCAAATGTGGCCAACACAGGCTCACACCCCTCATCCTCACTGTGGGGGAAGACTTTTTCATTCCCTCTTCTTTGGGAAATCTGGCTTGACCAAGAATAATTAGATAACTAAATAGGAATGAAAAGAATGAAACTCAAGAAACCTTCACTTGTCAGCTACGTAACAACGTTCAGTAGCTCTCAGCCCAGCCTCTTTCATTCCCATCCAATGGGGTTACCTGAGCAGAGGGAGCCTTTACAGGCAGGGAGTTCCTGATCTCCCGGATCATCTTCTCAATCTCCAGGCCAAGATCCAGCGCTGGTGATTCCTCTTGCGCAGGTGCATTCTGCGCTGAGCTGGAGGCCGTTGATGCTGCACAGCCAGCACTGCCAGCTGGAGCATGCGGGGCTGAAGTGCCCGGTGCGGCTGCAAGAACCCAAACACGTGAGTCAGGCTCCAGAATGTGGCTTTGGGACGCAGAGCTCTACTGCTGCCTTGGATCAAAGATCACAGGAAGCACACAGGAAAACCAGGCAGAGAATCTTTTGACTTTCTAGGTGCCCCTTCCTAGTAGGCTTGACAATTTCTGTCTCAGAACGACAGAGCATTGTTTGAAAACACTTCAAACGGTCGCTTTTCATGACCTTTTGGAAAAGCAAGGCTAGAACTCTTCTCCTACCTGGTGGGTTGGAGGCTGGGGGCTGCTGCTCCCTGTGGAGCTGCTGGAAGCTGCAGGGCTGCATCCAGAGCAGCTCCCGGTCCAGCGGAGGCGGCTGCTCCCCGTAGAGCTCCTGCATGCGGCTGCGGGGCCCCTCCCATCGGGGCGGCAGCAGCTGCTCCCCGTGGAAGCCCTGGAAGTGGCAGGGCGGGACCCGGAGCAGCTCCCGCTCGGCGGGCAGCGGCCGCTCCCCGTAGAGCTCTTGGAAGCGGCTCGGCCCCTCCCGCCGGGCCGGCCCCGGCCGCTCCCGGTGCAGCAGGTGGAAGCCGCAGGGCGGGCGCCGGGCGAGCGGCGGCCGCTCCCTGGGCAGCGGCTGGAAGCGAGCGCGCCCGTGCCGCTCGTCCGGCAGCGGCCGCGGCCCGGGGAGCTGCTGGGAGCCGCAGGGCGGGCGCCTGCGCCCCTCCGGCCCCGCCGCCCGCCGCTGCGTGTTGGCCGCGCTCCGGCGCCTGATGCGGAGCAGGAGGTCGGGGCGGTCGCGGCGAAACCAGGGGTTGCTGTAGTGCAGCCAGGCCCCGGCATCGCCCGGCGCAGCCGCGCCAGCCCGGCCCGGCACCTTGCGGAAGCCGTAGCGGTAGAGCTGGCGCACGAAGCTGCGGAACTGCGTGGCCCTGAAGGCGTGCGGGGCCGGTCCCTGGGCACCGCCCGGCCTGAGCAGCTCCCGCTCGAACAGGGAGCGGTCTACGAGCAGCCCCCGGGCCTCGCTGTCCCAGCGCAGGGAGCGGACGCGGGGGTCATTCGCCAGGCTCCAGAGCTTGGCGGGGAAGGTGCCGGCGCCGAGCCCGGCAGGCAGCGGCAGCTGCGCCATGGCGTCCATCGCTGCCTTGGCCACAACGCCCGGAGCGCAACGGCCGCGGCTGCGCCGGCGGCGCGCGGCCTGAGGGGGGCGCTCGGCCCCGCGCGCGCCCGGCTCGGCCCCGCGCGCGCCCGGCTCGGCGGGGACGAGCGCTCGGAGCCGGGGCTGCGGCACAGCGCGGGCGCGGCGGCTCCCGGGGCTGGCCCGGCACGGCACGGCCCTGGCCAGGGCGGGCTCTGGGAGCAGTGCCGGACTCTGTCCCCACGCTGCATTTTTTGCCTGGGTCACCATCGGTGATGGGGAAAAGGACATTGCTTTGTCTTGGCTGGGGAAAGGATGAAAAGGGGAGATTACAAAGCATTCTTTTGGCCACCTTTTCAGCACACCAGCTGTTTTTTCTCACCATCTCTGCCTGTCTTTGGCACACCTGGCACATTTCTTGTGATTTGGAGTCACCTACAGCACCACGAAAGGGCAGCAATTTTGTCAGCATTGTCATCAAAACGCTTGTGCTGCCCCATGGATGGATGCTGCTTTATGCAAGGGATTAAAGGCCTGCAGTTGTAGGGAGCTCACGCTGGTGTCTTCCCAAATGGCATTGCCTTTTCTTTCCACTGGAATCGCTGCTGCTTTTTTTCCACCCCATCTGGGGACACGTCCAATGCAAATGCCTCCTGCAGCCAGCTCGTGTCAATGTAGACTGACAAAGGAGATCTTGCCATGGACAGAGACTCCCTCGAGCTGGTGTGGAGAGGTGGAGGGGGAAGGTTTGTCCTTTAGTCTTGAAGTCTTGTTGGGGAGCTGATTGTGCTTTGGGGGACGGACACAAATGATGTCTCCTGACACACCACAGAGACTTTGGGGTTGTCATGTTGGGGCAGAAATTTCTGCCTGGAAACTTTTTGAAATGCCTTCTTTTTTTTCCCCTGCAGAAATATTGTCATGATCTCTTGCTTCCAGAAAACCTTTTCCTACCTCTTGGGGAACTTCCCTCTGCTGTTCTCCCAGATCAGGCCATTCCCCTGGGTTCCTTCCCAAACTGAGGAGTAGCCTATGGCCTCCGCTCCCCAGCTGGAACAGAAGGAAGCACAGCACAGAGCTTGCTGTTGTGGGAGAGGAGCTTCTCTTGCCTGCCTGCTTTCCCTCTGGGGCAGGTTGGTGCGTGCTCATTTGATAAAGGGAGGTTTAAACTCTGGAGGAGTTGCGTTTCAAACTGCTCCATCCTCGAGCTCTTCTGTGGGTATCCTTGGACAAAAAGGCCTCCCTGTGTGAGCTCCTCGTGGGCTGGTTAAGGAAGGAAGTTGATATTTCAGGCTTGTGACTGCTGAAAGCAGTTGGTGTCTGGAGGTGTCCGGAGCTGGGAGGGACTACTTTTCTCGCCTGGCTGCAGAAAAGGTGGTTGGAAAGTAGGAATTGCATTGGCAGAGATGGCAATCAGGGGTGTTTTCCAAGAAATGGGCTGGCAGAGAGGCAGGTCTGGTGCCAAACTGGCTGTGTGTTTGTTTTGGTGGTGGGGAGATGTTGTAATAAATCAGCTGAGACTCCATATTCTTCATGCAGGAAAAGCCAATTCTTTATTCACATCACTTATAGAGTTTTCACAGACCTTGTGCACAGCACCCCTTGGCTGGTAGTTTTCTTACTACTTCATTTATTGGTCAGAAGGTCATTTGTGTGTACGTGCTAGGATTCAGGTTGTTTCCATTTTTCCTTTGTGGGTTCTCATGGAACAGAGCTAATATTTATGCAGGTGCACTTGTTTTTCTCCCTGAGAATAGGCTGTTGTGTTAACAAACTTCTCCTTCTCAAAATAGTTTTCAACTGGGAACTTGCAAGCTATTGCTAGCTGCTTAGCTAAAGTAGCAGGGCCTAATCCATATTTTAGAAGACCTTTCTTTTATAACATTTTTTACCTGTCTGCAACAGGGAGAGTCAGAGGCACAGACACCTGAAAATATACTTCCCTCTAGCCACCCCCCGGCTCTCGCTAGCTCAGTTATTCAGGGGTTTTAGGGAAATATATTTCAGAGAGACAGAATAGAGATTTCGAAAGAGTGGCTCTCACCCCCAGCTTCCGTCCAAGCTTTATTCCCGATGTGATGTTCCAGGAGGCCGAGGAGAGAGAGAGAGAACCAGGAAGAAACAGGGGTATATCTAGTTTTGGGCCAAGGAAAGATATTGGCCCTGAGCCAATAGGGTCAGGAGTAGGTATGATAGGGAAAAAGGGTTGAACTACCTAGCACAGGTTTCAGGGGGACTCTGAGGGGAAAAACCATTCCTCAGAGGAACACAACATCTCCCCCTTTTTTGTTTAAGATCATTAGAAGAAGAACATTAGGTTACACAGAATGTGGGTTTTCCCACCAATTACAATTGGTGGGGGAGCCAACCTGCTTTAGGTTTGCCAACTCTATGTGGTTGACTTCTGAGGTAGAAGATATGAGACTATTGATAGCCTTGAAAATCAAACAGCGTAGTATCCCGAACGCTATTGTTACAAGGAAAAGAATAACAAGAAATAACAAAATTGTTTTAACTATAGAAGTCCACCACCCTGTAAGTCCCCAGCCTTTGCACAGTTCTTTGATCCAGTCCTCAGATTCTTGCTTCACTTGTCCGATCAAGCTGCTCATGCTTCGAAGGGCAGCATGGATGTTTGGAGCCTTCGAGGTCAGGTTTAGGCAACACAGTCCTTCAAATTCCTGGCATTCATGTCCATGAAGTAACAAGAGATAATCTATAGCAGCACGGTTCTGGAGAGTGGCCTGTCTGGTAATTTCCTCATCTTCTAGGAGAGAGCTGATGGCGGTGGACGTTAAATTTGCCTGTTTGACTACCCAGCACTCTAGATGGCCCAATTCACCTAGAGCTTTAGCTGCTGCGACCCACGGAAGGAACAGGGACACAGCGACTCTTTTTGACTTGGCCCAATGAAAAATTTCTGAATTACAATTTGGATCCAATTGGTCAGCACTTCTCTTTTGAATTTTGTTTGCTGATTTGTTTTTATGAGTCCATTCACCAATTAAAGTTTGGTTGGGTGTCAATACGGACAACCGCCCTATGGTACATGGCCCTCCTAAAAGCCGAGACAGAATTCCTGCCCATAATGGAATTCCTACTAGACAGGTAGACATAGGATTCTCTGTTGATGCAGTGGACAAACATATGTTTTCCTGCGGAAGTGTCTGTGCCAGGGTCACCCAGACATTTTGACATGGCTGAGGGATGATCCATGCAGTTGCCAGACTGTTCAGCAACAACAAGATGACAACTTGTATGGGGTTCATCACAGGGTTGAGTGTGAGGTAGGCTTTCTCTAAAAAGAAAAACAAACATTTTTAAAACATGTTAAAAGTTTCTGTTTCTGCTGGAAGGAGTCCACATCTAGGAAGATTCTTTTTCTTCCATCCGGCGGTGTCTTCTTTTGGATGCAACGGCTACTTGCCTCTTATCCCCTTCTGCTGGAGCTGGATTTTTAGGGACAAAAGGTTTCACCCACTTCTGGGGAATCCACCGCGGGCCTGAGGGAGTGGCCACGCACGCATAGCCACGACCCCAGGTCACGAGCTCATAGGGACCTTTGGTTTCCCAAGTTTCTGGATCCCTAATCATGACTGGTGGACGCTGAGACAATTTGAACTGATTGCCACTGTTAAAATGGTGTACCACTGGTGGACTCATGTTTTCAAATGAACAGTTCAGAAAATCGATGGTAAACATGGCTTTGCCGAGTTTCTCATGTGGAGACATTTACACAGTCGTACTACTCTGTCTAGCCAGGACCTGTTTGAGCGTCTGATGTGCTCTCTCAACCATAGCTTGACCTGTGGGGGAGTGAGGGATGCCAGTTTTATATTCCACTCCCCACTGCTGGAGAAACTCCAGGAACCCCTTGGACGTGTACGCTGGGCCGTTATCAGTTTTGATTTCTTTTGGAATCCCCAACACTGAAAAAGCTTGCACTAGGTGTTTCTTGGCATGTTCAGTCTTTTCCCCTGCATGGGCAGAGGCATACACTGCACCTGAATGTGTGTCAATGCTTACATGAACATATTTGAGGTGTCCAAAACTAGGAATGTGTGTGATGTCTGTCTGCCATACCTCACAACTGCCAAGGCCCCGGGGGTTAACTCCCATACCCATCGATGGCATCGCTTGGACCTGGCAGTTGGGACAGGTGGCCACAATGGCTCGAGCCTGGCTCCGTGTTAGCTGGAACTGACGGATCACGCCTGGCACATTCTGATGGTATTGTTGGTGACTCAGCTTTGCCTGTTGGAAGATATCAGGGAGACGTGCATTTTCAACAGGTGCAGCAAGGGAATCTGCCTGACGATTCCCCTCTGCAACTTCACCTGGCAAATCAGTGTGTGATCTTACATGCATCACATAGAACGGATGTTCTCGATGAGAAATTAAATAAATTAGCTTTGAAAGCAATCTGAAGAGATGCTCATTGTCAATTTCTTTGAGCACAGCCTGCTCCGCTCTGGACACTACCCCCGCCACGTAAGCAGAGTCTGTTACCAAATTAATTGGTTCCGAGAACTTCTCAAAGGCTCTTACCACTGCAGCTAGTTCAGCCACTTGGGGGGATCCCTCCACAAACTCCACATCAGCTTCCCAACGCTGAGTCTGAGGATTTCTCCAAGTCATCACCGACTTGTGGGAAGCCCCGGATGCGTCCGTGAACACTGTGAGAGCCTTGAGTGGTCTCCGACTCCTCTTCTCACGAGGAATGAGGTGGAATTCCTCATTGAGCAACTTGTGAGACGGGGCATGGACTGATATTTGTCCCCTGTAGCTGTCCAGAGACAATTGGAGACTGGCATTGCTCTGGAGCAAATGCTCAAACATCTCTTTGGTCAATCTCTTGGGAGAGTTCCTTCCCTCCTTAGAAAGTTTGACCGGAAGGTGAATACATGTAAAGTCACAACCAGCCAGCTCACACAATCTCACACTTGCCTTCCGAATCAGTTGAGCTATCAATTCTTGTGGCTCAGTGATGGTCTTGGATCTTTGGTGAGAGAGGAAGACCCACTCTATGATCAAGAGTGAATCTCTCTGCCCTTCGATCCATTGAAAAATCAAACCATGCAAATGTGGCAGTTTCCCTAGAACAATGAATTGGAAAGGTATGTTTGGCTCACATCGATGAGCCTGCCTCTCTGATAAGGCCTTCTGTACCTTTTTGATTGCTGTCTTTGCCTCTGGGGTCAGTTCCCTGGGAGAAACCAGCTCCCTCTCCCCCTTCAATAAATTGAAGAGAGGGTCTAAATCTTCATTTGTGAGGCCTAGCCAAGGTCTTACCCAATTCAAAGACCCACACAAAGAGTGGAGATCTGCTAAGGTTTTGAGATTACACTCAATTTCCAATTTCTGCGGAACAATGGTCCTTGTAGCTATTTGTAGACCCAGGTACTTCCAAGGTGGCATCCTTTGAACTTTATCTTCCTGCAATTGAAATCCAGCAGAGGATAAAACCTTAACCACTAGGTCAAGCGTGTGTTGGAGTATAGAGTCATTGGGGGCACACACGAGTAGATCATCCATGTAGTGAAGGATGATGGCATCCTTTCTCTTGGCACGTACTGGTGACAGTAGTGAGGCTACGTACTGTTGGCATATGAAAGGACTAGATTTCAGACCTTGGGGAAGTACTTTCCAGTGATATCTCTTCATTGGGGCTTCTCGATTAATGGTAGGAACCGAGAATGCAAACCGTGGGGCATCTTCTGGGTGTAGAGGAATTTGGAAGAAACAATCTTTGATATCTAAAACAGCCAATTGCCAATCTCGAGGGAGCATTGTTGGAGAGGGCATCCCTGGTTGGAGTGGTCCCATGTCCTCTATAATTTTGTTTATTTCTCGGAGGTCATGAAGCAACCTCCACCTGTCCTTTCCCGGTTTCTTTATTACAAAGACTGGGAAATTCCAGGGTGTAGAAATAGCTTCCTCCTCTGCTGTGGACTCCAGGACGGTGTAGATGAATGTAGACGAGAGATCTCTGAAGTTGGGTTTTACAAGATGAGGTTTATTGTAAGGGATGTGGGGGCCTTGCTCGGAGCTGCCAGGCTGCAGCTCGTGGCAAGGCCTAGGAAAGTGGGGGAAGGGAGAAGTAGGGAGAGGAAATTCCAAGAGAGGAAAGTCCTCAGGGAAGGGTGCAAGCAAAAAGAGACCGTCCAGCCCCCCTGGGACCCCTTATCAGGGGTCTTCAAGGTGGGCTGGAACAAGCCTTGGGCCAATGGGGTTACAGATACCTGATACTTCAGGGGAGGGTTACAGGTGTGGGATGAACCATACATTGAGGGGTGAGACAGAACATTCCATTTGACCTCTGGGTCTGGCTGCAGGTAACCTTCAGATGGTCACATCACTGTTTTCCCAGAGATCCAGTATCTAATACATCTCAAACATCAAAACTTACTTTCAATTCTATCTCACCTACAGGTTTCTCATTCTCAGAATAGAGGCAATCATATTTATAGGGTTTTTTGGCTTCTTCCTCCCCAACACCAGGGGCTTGTTGTCTCTTCCAGGTGACCTTGAGCCACCTGCTCCTCCACAAGCTCCTCAAGCGCCTTGAGCTTCTCTTTACTCAATGGCCACTGTGCTACCCACCTTGGGTCATTGTCCAACCACCTTAGTTTGTGAGTAGGGTGCTCCACAGTGGCTATTTCTAAAAATCCTGGGGTGTCTTAGGAATGACCAATTGGACTCCCCACTGTGACATGGTGTCTCTCCCCCATAAGGGAGCCTTATAATCAGCAACGAATGGACGGACATTTGCCAATTTCCCGTCAGGTCCCTCAATTTGCACTATGTTTTTTGAGATTTTTGCCATTGTGATTCCTCCTATGCCCTGAAGTTTGCCTGCCACAGGTTGCAACTCCCAATGTGATGGCCACATGCTCTCAGGTGTAACGGTAACGTCTGTGCCGGAGTCAAGCACCCCCTCCACGTGGAGGCGGTCTGACCCACGGGCTAAGTTACACGCCAGAGAAGGTTTGTTCTCCCCCACCACCTCTGCCCAGTAGACTTCCGGTGATTTTCCATCCGCTAGGACCTCAGCCGGAACAGGAATGGCCTGGGCAAGGACTTGCCCCTCTGTCAGGTAGAACGGTGGGTGCATGCAGCGTGCCAACAGCATGAGGCCTGTTATCTTTCCCTTAATGGTCATGGGAGCTACCTCAACCTCAAAGGGTGTGTGTGCTGTGTCCCCAATAACAAAATACTCACTGTTCGGTTGCATGTGGTTAACCTTCATGTCCTGTGAAATGTTTTGCAGGTCCACTGTAATTACTGTCCAATCAGTAGATCTGAAATGAAAACCTTTGGTAGTCATGAGCCTATATCGGCCTCGAGGCTGCCATACCTTGTTAGTTGAACATTTGACATTTTTATTTTTCTGTACCCCCACACCCTGCAACCTGCCCTCCCCCTTTTTTGTTAAGAGAGAGACATTTGTCACGGTATGGCCTTGTAAATTTCTTTCTTGGCGCGTCAAGGAGATAAAATCTGGGCCGCGCTGTGAATTCAGTTTTTTTGATTTTTTGACTTGCGTTTCTGGTTTTCTGGGCAGGCCTTGGCGAAGTGTCCTGGCCTTTTGCAGTGGTGGCAGATGATGTGCTGCAGCTGGTCTGATGACATCGGTTGCCTCCTTGCTCCTGGTGCTGCAGCTGCCACAGGCTTTGGGTGTGTCAGTCCCGGATTCCTTTCAGGTGCACTGAAAAGTTCTGCTCTCCTGGTACAGGCTTCTATCATCTGTGCGAGACTAGGTGATGGGTCAAGGGGAAGGCTAAGAATGATTCTACGACAGGTCTCATTAGCATTCCTCTGAGCCATCTCCTTAATCAATTCTGCCTGTACCACTGGGTCTTGCACTTGTCTTTCCACTTGACTTCTCAGACGGTCCACAAACTGCAAGAAATTCTCTGAAGGAAACTGTTTAATGTTAACATAACTGGTCTTTATATCAGGTGATGGAATCTGATAAAAAGTCTTTTCTGCAGCATTACAGATCTTATCTAAAACTGACTTGGATAACAACCGAATTTGCTCATTCACACTAGATAAATCACCTTCACCGCACAAATGATCATGTGTGATGTCATTGTGATCGCTGTCCTCAGCATCAGGAGTTTGCTGAATTTCCTGCAATACTGTTTTCAAAGCTTTTTTCCATAATCCTTTCCCATAGGTCATACTCTGAGGGAGTTAATAGGCATCTGAATAAATCTTTAATGTCACTGGGTACCATCTCATTTGAATTGAAGGTAGCTTTCATCATGCCCTTAAATATTTCACTGGATCTCCCAAATTGTTTCTGCATTTTACACAGCTCTTTTTTATCTTGGTACGAAAAAGGCAAATACTCTCTACGCACGTGTCTTTTACCTACATATACTACAGGGGCCACAGATGAAACGCCGTGCTGATCGTTATTCTGAGTTGCTAAAAATCCTGTTGCTCCTCTATTGCCCAGGCAGACACATGGACACACGGGATGGACGGAGACAGCGCGGGAACGGGCACGTCCCTGGACACGGGGACACACGGACACGTGGGCGCGGGATGGACACACGGACACGGGGATACACGGGGATGGACACACGGACAGGGATACGCAGATACACGGACACAGGGATGGACACGGGGATACACAGGATGGACACACGGACATGGGGATACACAGGGATACACGGGATGGACACACAGACACGGGACGGACACATGGACACACGGACATGGGATGGACATGTGGAAACATGGACACGGGGATACAGGGATATACGGACACAGGATGGACACATGGACATGGGATGGACATGTGGACACACAGACACGGGATGGACACACGGACACATGGACACGGGACGGACATGGGGATGGACACACAGACACGGGACGGACACATGGACACATGGACACGGGACGGACATGGGATGGACACACAGACACGGGATGGACACATGGACACGGGATGGACACACGGACACACAGATTCACAGACTGACAGGGACACAGGGGCCGGGGACAGACAGACAGAGGGACAGATGGACAGACAGAGGGACAGGAGGGGTCCGACAGAGGCACAGACAGACAGAGGCACAGTGGCCTGGGGACACGCAGGGGTCACGGCAGAAAGAAGGGGACGAATCCCGGTGTCACCAAACGCCGGCCTGGAAACGGAGTGACAGCACCAAATTCCCAGTGCTGGATCCCAAATTCCCAGTGCTGGATCCCAAAAATCCTAGTGCTGGATCCCAAAAATCCCAGTGCTGGATCCCAAATTCCCAGTGCTGGATCCCAAATTCCCAGTGCTGGATCCCAAAAATCCTAGTGCTGTACTCCAAAATCCCTGTCCTGTATCCCCCAAATCCCAGTGTCTGTGTCCCCAATTCCCAGCTTTGTCCCCCAATTCCCAGTTTTCCCTCCCCAAATTCCCGATTTTTGCACCCCCCATTCCCTCTCTCCCAATTCCTGATTTCCCTCCCCAGCTCCCTCTTTCGCAATTCCCTCTTTCCCTCCCCGAATCCCCTGTTTTCCCTCCCCGAATTCCCTCTTTCCCTCCCAATTCCCTCTTTCCCAATTCCCGATTTTTCCCCCATTCCCGATCCCCTTTCTCACCGCGGCCTCGCTCACCTCCGCCACATCCCGGGATCGGCTCTGGCCGGGGATTCCCGGCGATCCCAAAAACTCCCCGAAATTCCCAAAAACCTTCCCGGAATTCCCAAAGGTTCTCCTGAAGTTTCCGTTCCTTCTCTTCTCTGCCCCACAAAACTTTTTCCCTTTTGTCTCCGGCTCCGCCCCGGGCAGGCGGAGTTTGGGATTTGGGATCGGGAATTTGGGATCGGGAATGCGAGTGGCACCGGGATTTTTTGGGACCGGGAATGGGGTCAGGGCTGGGAATGGAATTAGGGTGGGGGAAAGGGGCCAGGAATGGGATTTGGGATCGAGAATGGGATCCAGACCCCCCCCCAGATCCATCCAAATCCCAAATTCCCCCTCAGAATTCCCAGATTTTGGGGGTTTTTAGGAACCCCGATTCTATAGGAGACCCCGAATCTACAGGGATCCCCCGACCCCCCTACAGCCCCCCCCCCCCAAACTCCCAGACCCCTCCAGGCCCATTTTTTTCCCATTTTCATTCCCATTTTTTCCCAAATTCCCGTTTTTTTTCCCGGAATGCCAGCCCTGAAGCTGCTCAGCTCCCTGCTGGGAGTTTCCTCCATCCCTACCCCAATTTCCCCATTTTTTCCCCTCATTTTTTCCCATTTTTTCAGGGTTTTTTCCCATTTTTTCAGGGTTTTTTCCCATTTTTTCAGTTTTTTTCCCCATTTTTTTCCATTTCTATTCCCATTTTTCCCCAATTCCGGTTTTTTCCCCGGAATTCCAGCGCTGAAGCGCCTGAGCTCCCTGGTGGAAGTGGCCCTGGAGGAGCAGCAGCAGCTGCAGAATTCCCGGCGGCAGCTGGAGGCGGAAAAGGGAAAAGATCCCGGCAGGAGGGGAAGGGAAAAATTGGAATTTGTGCAGGAGCAGCAGCGGGAGGTGAGGGAAAACGGGAAAATTGGGAGAAAAAAGGGAAAAATTGGGGAAAAAAAAGGGAAAAAATTGGGGAAAAATTGGGGGAAAAATGGGGGAAAAATGGAAAAAAAATTGGGAAAAATGAGAATCCTGGGGGTGCTTAGGTAGAAATTCTGGAATTTTGGGGGGGGTTAGGTGGGAATTTGGGAATTCTGGTGGATTTGGGGTGAAAATTTGGGATTTTGAGGGGATTTTTTAAAGGATTTTAGCTGAAAATTTGGGATTTTTCTGGATTTTGGGTGGAATTTTCAGGATTTGGGTGGAATTGTGATGGAATTTTCAGGATTTGGGTGGATCTGGGTGAATTTTGGGTGGAATTTTGGGGGTTATGGGTGGAATTTTGATGGAATTCTCCAGGTTTTTGATGGGTTTGGTGAATTTTGGGTGGAATTTTGGGAATTTGGGGCCAAGTCCCAGAATTCCCAGCTCCGGGAGCAGCAGGAGGAGCTGGAGCTGCTCATGAACGGAATCTTCAAAGGCGTCTTTGTGCATCGCTCCCGGTGAGGGAAAATCCCGGAATTCCGGAGGAAAAACCGGGAGAAAATGGGGAAATTTGGGATAAAATGGGGGAAAATGGGGAAATTTTGGATGAAATGGGGAAAAATGGGGAAATTTGGGATGAAATGGGAAAAAACGGGGAAATTTTGGATAAAAAGAGGAAAATTGGGATAAAAATGGGGGAATCTGGGATAAAAGGGTGGGGAAAATGGGATTTTTGTGGATAAAACATTGGGAAAAGCTGGAATTCTGGGATAAAGCTTTGGGAAAAGCTGAATTTTTGGGATAAAAGTTTGGGAAAATCAGGATTTTTTGGGATAAAACATTGGGAAAAGTGGGAATTTTGGGATAAAACATTGGGAAAATTGGGATTTTTTAGGATGAAAGTTTGGGAAAAAGCGGGAATTTTGCTATAAAACATTGGGAAGATCGGGGTTTTTTGGGATGAAAGTTTGGGAAGATCAGGATTTTTTGGGGTGGAAGTTTGGGAAAATCGGGATTTTTATGGATGAATTGGAGGGAAAAACTGGATTTTTATGGATAAAAGTTAGGGGAAAGCTGGGATTTCAGGATAAAACATTGGGAAAATGGGGATTTTTTTGGGGATAAAAGTTTGGGAAAAGTGGGGTTTTTTTTGGATAAAACGTTGGGAAAAGTGGGAATTTTATCCCAAAAAAGTTTGAATTTTGGGATAAAGCTTTGGGAAAAGCAGAAATTTTGGGTTAAATTGGTGAGAAAAGGGGGATTCTTATGGATAAATTGATGGGAAAAACTGGATTTTTGTGGATAAATGCTTGGGAAAAGCTGGAATTTTGGGATAAAGCATTGGGAACAGCTGGAATTTTGGGATAAAGCATTGGGAACAGCTGGAATTTTGGGATAAAGCATTGGGAACAGCTGGAATTTTGGGATAAAGCATTGGGAACAGCTGGAATTTTGGGATAAAGCATTGGGAACAGCTGGAATTTTGGGATTAAAGCGTTGGGAACAGCTGGAATTTTGGGATAAAGCATTGGGAACAGCTGGAATTTTGGGATAAAGCATTGGGAACAGCTGGAATTTCGGGATAAAGCTTTGGGAACAGCTGGAATTCCGGGCTGAAGCTTCGGGCAATGGGAATTCCGGGCTGAGCGCCGCCGCCCCGCCCCAGGGCCGTGGTGCCCGAGAGGCGCAGGGATTTGCACGGACGAGTCGGGAACGTGGAGCCGGAAATTGCCGGGATCCTTCCGGAGCCACGGCACCTCAGGGACCTGGGCTGGAGCCGGCACGGCAGGGGAATGGGAAATATGGGAAAAATGGGGGAAAATATGGGAAAAGTGGGGAAAATGGGGGAAAATATGGGAAAAATGGGGGAAAATATGGAGAAAAATAATGGGGAAAATGGGGGGAAATGGGAAAAAAACCCAGGAAAAGTAATGGGAAAAATATGGGAAAAAACCGAGAAAAATATGGGAATAATGGGAAAAATGTGGGGAAAATGGGAAAAAAAGCAGGAAAATAATGGGGAAAAACAGGGAAAATGGGAGAAAATTGGGGAAAAAAAAAAAGGGGGGGGAAGTGGGGAGAGTAATGGGAAAAATGTGGGAAAATGGGGAAAAACCCAGGACAAATATAGGGGAAAATGGGGAAAAATGGGGGAAAAACGGGGGGAAAATAGGGAAAAAATGAGGGGAAAATGGGGAAAAAACCAGGACAAATATAGGGGAAAATGGGTAAAAATAATGGGGGAAAATGGGGGGGGAAATAGGGAAAAAATGAGGGGAAAATGGGGAAAAAAACAGGAAAAATACAGGGAAAAATGGCAAAAATATGGGAAAAACTGGGAAAATACGGGAAAAATGGGGGGAAAATAGGGAAAAAAACAGGAAAAATAATGGGGAAAAATGTGGGAAAATGAGGGAAAAAACAGGAAAAACATAGGCAAAAATGGGAAAAAACAGGGAAAATTGGGAAAAAAGGGGGAAAATTTGGGAGAAATCTGGGAAGAATGGAGAGAAATGGGAAATCTGAGAAAATTGGGCAAAATATGGGGAAATTCAGGGAAAATCCTGGGGATATCTGGGAAAAAGTTGGGAAAACTCCAGGGGAAATGTGGGGGAAAGTCGGGAAAAACTGGGAAAAATTTGGGTTGGGAATGGGAAAACTGAGAGAAAATGGAGGGAAAATGGGATTAGGGTGGGGAAGAATCCCCGAATTCCCGGAATTCCCGGCTTTTTCCCGGCTCTCCAGCAGGGAGAGGTTCGGCTGCGCTGCTGAGAGCTCTGCAGGGAATTGCCGGAATTCCAGAGACGGCTCCGAACCTGGAGCTCTTCACTGAGAGGTTCAAGGTGGGAAAAATGGGAAAAAACCTGGGAAAAATGGGAAAAAGGGGTGGGAAAGGGGGGAAAAAAGGGGGAAAATAGGAAAAAATTGGGGAAAAATGTAAAAAAATGGGGGAAAATGTGAGAAAATAGGATAAAAATGGGAAAAAACCCAGGGAAAATGGGAAAAAAAGGGGAAAAAATGTGAGAAAATAGGACAAAAATGGGGAAAATCTTGAAAAAATTGGGGAAAAATGTGAAAAAATAGGGGAAAAGGGGGAAAATGGGAAAGAAATTGGTTGGAATGAGAAAAAATGGGATAAGAACGGCCTGGAATTGGGGAAAAAGCGGGAAAAATGGGAAAAGTTTAGGCTGGAGCCGGGAAAAATGGGATTAAAAAACCCTGGAATGATGGAAAATGATGGAAAATGGGGCTGGAACAGGGAAAAATGGGATAAAAATGGAGCTGGAATTGGGGGAAAAGTGGAAAAATGGGGGAAAATGGGATTAAAAACCCTGGACTGTTGGAAAATGTGGGAAAATTTGGGGTGGAATGAAGAAAAATCGGATTAAAATCCCCTGGAATGATGGTAAATGTGTGAAAATTTGGGCTGGAATGAGGAAAAATGGGAATAAAGAACCTGGAATGATGGAAAATTTGGGGTGGAACAACAAAAAATGGGATTAAAAACCCCTGGAATGATGGAAAATGCAGAAAAAATTGGGGGAAATGAGATAAAAAACCCTGGAATGTTGGAAAATGTGGGAAATTTTGGGGTGGAACGAGGGAAAATGGGATTAAAAAACTGGAATATTTGAAATTGGAGGAAAAACGGGATAAAAAAAGGCCTGGAATGGGGGAAAAGTTGGGAACAATGGAGCTGAGGGTCCAGGAATCCCGGGAATTTGGGGAATTTTGGGAATTGCAGGCTCACGACAAAGAGCCCGAGGTGGCGCTGGAGGTGCTGAAGCTGCTGCCGGAGCTGGACAGGGAAAATCCGGGATTGAGGGAAAAATCCGGGATTTGGGATCAGAAATTTGCCATTTGGGGTTGGAAATCCGGGATTTGGGGTCAGAAAACCGGGATTTTGAGGGAAAATGTCAGGATTTGGGGCTGGAAATTTGGGATTTGGGGTGATAAAATTTGGGATTAGGGGGGAAAAAAATCAGGATTTGGGGGTAAAAAATCCCAGATTTTTGGGGGGAATTTTGGGGATTTTGGGGAATTTCAGGATGGGGGAGTGGGACTCGGGGACACAGAATTCCCGGAATTCCCAGGAATCTGGAGGAGGCGCTGTCGGATGAGGATTGCCGCAGCGTTTTCCCGAATCGTCTTCGTCTCCAGCCGCGCTCTGGCCTCGGCCGCCAGGAAATTCCTGTTCCAGAGGTAAAAAAACCCTGGAAATTCCGGCCCCAAAATCTGGGAATTTCAGCCCCAAACCCCTGGGAGTTACAGCCCCAAAAATCTGGGAATTTCAGCCTCCAAATCCAGGAATTGCTGACTCAAACCCTGGGAATTTTGGCCCAAAAAATCTGGGAATTCTGGCCCCAAAATCCTGGGAATTCCGAGCTTTGAACTCGCAGAATTCCAGCCTGAAAACCCTGGGAATTCCGAGCACAAATCCTCAGAATTGCAAGCCCTAAAATCCAGGAATTCTGGCCCCAAATCTGAGAATTCCAGCCCTAAAAATCTGGGAATTTCAGCCCTAAAATCTGGGAATTCTGAGCTTTGAACTCGCAGAATTCCAACCTGAAAATCCTGGGAATTTCAGCCCCAAAACCTTGGGAATTCTGGCCCCCAAAATCCAGGAATTTTGGCTCCAAATCTGAGAATTCCAGCCCTAAAAACCTGGGAATTTTGGCCCCAAAATCTGGGAATTCCGAGCTCTGAATTCACAGAATTCCAAGCTGAAAAACCTCAGGAATTTCAGCCCCAAAATCTGGGAATACCTGCCCCAAAACCTTGGGAATTCTGGCCCCCAAAATCCAGGAATTTTGGCTCCAAATCCAAGAATTCCAGCCCTAAAAACCTGGGAATTCCAGCCCTAAACTCTTGGAATTTGAAGACCCAAACCCTGGGAATTCCCAGCCCCGAATTTTGGGAATTGCAGCCTGAAAAACCTCGGGAATTTCCCAAGCCCCAACCCTTGGAATCGCTCCCGATTTTCCCTCCCCTCCCAATCCCAGAGGAATTTTCCGGGAATCGGCTCCGGGCCCCTCCCAGCACCTGGAATTTGCTCCCCCCGACTTTGCTCCCCCCGGCCCTTCCCCATCCCTCGGGAGTTGGGGGAGGGAGGATTCGGTCCCCCCCCCCTTTTCCCCCCCCCTTTTTTCCCCCCCCCTGTTTTTTCCCCACCCCCCCGTTTTTTCCCCACCCCCCCGTTTTTTC
>NW_026690219.1:0-37227 GCF_015227805.2 Hirundo rustica
GAAAGAAAGACAAGAAAACAGACAGAAAGAAGACAGAAAGGAGAAGAGAGAGAGATAGAAGAAAGAAAGAAAGAAAGAAAGAAAGAAAGAAAGAAAGAAAGAAAGAAAGAAAGAAAGAAAGAAAGAAAGAAAGAAAGAAAGAAAGAAAGAAAGAAAGAAAGAAAGAAAGAAAGAAGCAAAGAAAGAAAGAAAGAAAGAAAGAAAGATAGATAATGAAATCTTGTGATTTCAATGAAGATTAATTGGTCAAGCTTCCGTCTCTTTCCCTGCACTTCATGTCAACCTATTCACCCTGTGTTTTTTACAGGCTTTCAAAATATTCCATTTTCACTTTATGCTTGCATTTCTTCAATTTCTTTTCCTCATCTTTTCTTTACCTTTCTTGCCTGATTTCAGCATTTGAATTGGAGTGCGTTTGTCAGGTGTTGGTCACTGCCCCTGATTTCTCATTATTTTTTATTCACAGTTTTTCTCATCATATCTCCACTCCTGAGCGTTTGTTAGGCTTTGTTCCCTGTTTTCAAGATTTCATTCCCTTTCCCAAAACACTTTCCTGAAGGGAATTAAATCTTGCCATGTCAGTAAAGATAAATTGGGCAAGCTTCCGCCCCTTTCCCTGCACTTCTTGTCATCACATCTAATTTTTTCTTTTCACATTCTTTCAAAATATTCCATTTTTAATTTTAAGCTTGCATTTCTTCAATTTCTTTTCCTCTCTTTCTTTTATTTACCTTTATTACCTGGTGTCGGCATTTGAATTGGAGTATGTTTGGCAAGTGTTGGTCCTTTTCACTGCCCTTGATTTCACCTCAGTCAATTGGGTCTCAATCACTCCTGTTCCAAATTATCTCAGATTTTTTCATTCACTCTGTTTCTCTTCATATCTCTTTTTCTGAGCATTTGCTAGACTTTTTTCCCTCTTTTCAAAATCTCATACCAGTTCCCAAAAAGAAGACTTTCTTTTTGGGAAAATGGAATGAAATCATTCAATGTCAATGAAGATTAATTGGCAAAGCTTCCATCACTTTCAGTGCACTTCTCATCCCATTAACATTGTCCTTTTCACGTGCTTTAAAAATTTTCCCTTTTTCATATTAAGCTTCCATTTCTTAGATTTCTTTCCTCTTCTTCTTTTATTTAATTTTCATGCCTGATGTTAGCATTTGAACTGAGTACTTTTTGCAAGTGTTGGTCCTTTTCAGTGCCCCTCATTTCATCTCAATCCATTTGGTCTCCATCACTCCGGTTCTAAATTTCCTAGGTTGTTTCCATTTGCACTCTTTCTCATCATATCTCCTTTCATGAGCGTATCTTAAACCTTGTTCCCTGTTTTCAATTTCAATGAAGATTAATTGGACAAGCTTCCGTCCCTTTCCCTGCATTTCTTCTCATCCTATTCACTTAGTGCTTTTCAGGTGCTTTCAAAATTTTCTCTTTTTCACTTAAGGCTTGCATTTCTTCACTTTTTATTCCTCTCCTTCTTTTATTTCCATTTTTTTTGACTGATTGCAGCATTTGAATTGGAGTACTTTTGGGAAATGTTTGTCCTTTTCAGTGCCCCTCATTTCATCTAAGTCCATTTGGTCTCAATCACTCTGGTTCCAAATTTTCTCGGTTGTTTTCATTCGTATTCTTCCTCATAATGTCTCCTCTCCTGAGCGTTTATTAGACTTTGTTCCCCGATTTCAAGATTTCATTCTCTTTCCAGAAAGAAAGACATTGCCTTGGGGAAAGGGAATGAAATCTTGCGATTTCAATGAAGATTTATTGGGCAAGCTTTCTTCCCTTTCCCTGCATTTCTTCTCCTCCCATCCACTTCTTACTTTTCACATGCTTTCAAAATTTGCCAATTTTCTTTTTAAGCTTGCATTTCTTCAATTTCTTTTCCTCTCCTTCTTTTATTTGCCTTTCTCACCTGATGTTAGCATTTGAATTGGAGTCGGTTTGGCAAGTGTTGGTCCTTTTCACCGCCCCTCCTTTCATCTCAGTCCACTTGGTCTCAATAAGTCTGGTTCCAAATTTTCTTGATTATTTTCATTTGCACTCTTTCTCATGTGGTCTCCTTTCTTGAGCATTTTTTAGGCTTTGTTCCCTGTTTTCAAGATTTTATTCCCTTTCCCAAAAGGAAGACATTGCCTTGGGGAAAGGGAATGAAATCTTGTGATATCAGTGAAGATTCATTGGGCAATCTTCCATCCCTTTCCCTGCACTTCTTCGCATCCCATCCACTATTTATTTTTCACGTGCTTTCAAAATATTCCCATTTTCACTTTAAGCTTCCATTTTTTCAATTTCTTTTCCTCTCTTACTTTTATTTCTATTTCTTTCCTAATATTAACATTTGAATTGGAGTACATTTGGCAAGTGTTGGTCCTTTTCAGTGTCCCTCATTTTATCTCAGTCCATTTGGCCTCAATCTCTCCAGTTCTAAATTATCTCAGTTGTTTTCGTTCCCTCTCTTTCTCATCATATCACCTCTCCTGAGCGTTTGTTAGACTTTGTTCCCTGTTTTCAAGATTTCAATGAAGATTATTTGGGCAAGCTTCAATCCCATTTCCAGCACTCCTTCTCATCCCATTCACTTTATGCTTTTTACAAGCTTTCAAAATTTTCCCTTTTTCATTCTAAGCTTGTGTTTCTTCAATTTCTTTTTCTCTGCTTCTTTTATTTACTTTTCTTGCCTCATTGCAGCATTTGAATTGCTGTATTCTGGCAAGTCTTGGTCCTTTTCACTGCCCCTCCTTTCATCTCAGTCCACTTGGTCTCGAAAACTCTGGTTCCATATTTTCTTGGTTATTTTAATTTGCATTATTTCTCATCATGTCTCCTTTCCTGTGTGTTTATTAGATTTTGTTTCCTATTTTCAAGATTCCATTCTCTTTCCGGAAACGAAGACTTTCCTTTCGATAAGGGAATGAAATCTTGCGATTTCAATGAAGAATTATTGTGCAAGCTTCCATCCCTTTCCCTGCACTTTTTCTCATCCCATTCCCTTTGTGCTTTTCATGTGCTTTCAAAATTTTCCATTTTTCATTTTATGCTTGCATTTCTTCAATTTCTTTCTTCTTCTTCCTTTCTTTCCATTTCTTGCCTGATTGTACCATTTGAATTGGAGTACATTTTTGAAGTGTTGGTCCTTTTCAGTGCCCCTCATTTCATCTCAGTCCATTTCATCTTATTCACACCGTTTAGAAATTTTCTCAGTAGTCATCATTCGCACTGTTTGTCACCATATCTCCTTTGCTGACTGTCTATTAAATTTTCTTCTCTGTTTTCATGATTTCCAGGAAGATAACTTGGAGAAGCTTCAATCCCTTGCCCTGCACTTCTTGTCATCACATTCACTTTTTGCTTTTCATGTGCTTTCAAAATATTCCCTTTTTCATTTTAAGCTTGCATTTCCTCAATTTCTTTTACTCTCCTTTATTTCCCTTTATTGCCTGATTGCAGCATTTGAATTGGAGTACTTTTGGCAAGTGTTGGTCCTTTTCAGTGCCCCTCATTTCACCTCAGTCCATTTGGTCTCAATCGCTCCATTGCCAAATTTTCTTGGTTGTTTTCATTCGCACTGTTTCTCGTCATATCTCCTTTCCCGAGTGTTTGTTAGACTTTGTTCCTTGTTTTCAAGATTTCATTCCCTCTCCCGAAAGGAAGAGGTTTTGTTCAGGAAAGGGAATGAAATCTTGCAATTTCAATGAAGATTAATTGGGCAAGCTTCTGTCCCTTTCCCTGCACTTCTTGTCATCCCATTCACTTTTTGCTTTTCACGGGCTTTCAAAATTTTCCCTTTTTCATTTTAAGCTTGCATTTCTTCAATTTCATTTTCTCTCCTTCCTTCCTTTATTTCCACTTCTCACCTGGTTGCAGCATTTGAATTGGAGTATGTTTGGCAAGTGTTGGTCCTTTTCAGTGCCCTTCATTTCATCTCAGTCTATTTGGTCTAAATCACTCCCATTCCCAGTTTTCTCCTTTTTTTTTTTAATTTGCATTGTTTCCAATCATATTTCTATTCCTGAGCGATTGCTCAACGTGTTCTCTATTTTCAAAATTTCAGTGAGTGTTACTTGGGAAGCTTTTGTCCTTTTCCTTGCACTTCTTGTCATCCCATTGGATTTTGGCTTCTCATATGCTTTCAAAATTTTTTTTTTTTTCATTTTAACCTTACATTTCTTCAGTTTTTAATCTTCTCCTTCCATTATTTCAATTTCTTGCCTGATGTCAGAATCTGATTTGTACTAACTGTGACAAGTGTTGGTCCTTTTCAGTGCCCCTCATTTTATCTCAGTCCATTTGGTCACAATCACTCCTGTCCCAAATTTTCTCGGTAGTTTTCATTCGCACAGTTTCATCATATATCATTATCTGAGCGTTTGTTCGACTTTTTTTCTCTGTATTAAAGATTTCATTCCCTTTCTTGAAGGGACAACTTTCCTTTTGGATACCGAATGCCATCTTGCCATTTCAATGAAGATTAATTGGGCAAGCTTCTGTCCCTTTCGCTGCACTTCTTGTCATCCCATCCATTTTTGAATTTTCACGTTGTGTGTGAATTTTCCCTTTTTCCTTTTAAGCTTGCTTTTTTATCAATTTCTTTTCTTCTCTTTCTTTTATTTACCTTTCTTGCCTGATTTCAGCATTTGAATTGGAGTACTTTTGGAAAATGTTGGTCCATTTCAGTGCCCCTCATTTCATCTCAGTCCATTTGGTTTCAATTATTCTGGTTCAAAATTTTCCCATAGTTTTCATTCACACTCCTTTGCAGCATATCTCATTTCCTGGGCATTTATTAAACATTGTTCTCTTTTTTCAAGATTTCAATGAAGATTACTTGTGCAAGCTGCTGACCCTTTCCCTGTACTTCTTGTCATCCCATTCACTTTTCTCTTTTTACATGCTTTCAAAATATTCCCTTTTTCAATTTAAGGTTGAATTTCTTCTATGTCTTTTCCTCTCCTTCCTTTTTTTTTCCATTTCTTGCCTGATTTCAGCTTTTGAATTGGAGCACTTTTATCAAGTGTTGGTCCTTTTCACTGCCTCTCATTTCATCTCAGTCCATGTGGCCTCTCTCACTCTGGTTCCAGATTTCCTTGGTTTTCATTTGCACTGTTTCTCATCATATCTCCTTTCCTGAGTTAGCCTTTGTTCCCTATTTTCAAGATTTCAGAGAAAAGACTTCCTTTCAGGAAAGGAAATGTAAACTTGCAATTTCAATGAAGATTAATTGGGCAAGCTTCCATCCCTCTCCCTGCACTTCTTGTCAGCCAATTCAATTTTTGATATTCACATGCAAAAATTTTTTGATTTTTCGATTTTTAATTCAAGCTTGCATTTCTTCAAGATCTTTTCCCCTCCTTCCTTTATTTCTATTTCTAGACTGATTACAGCATTTGAATTGGAGTAATATTGGCAAGTGTTGGTCCATTTCACTGCCCCTCATTTCATCATCCCTACCTCTCCCAACTATCACTAAACCCCTCAGACTTTAATTCTCAGTTTACATTGGAGCTTGCCAGGGCCCCACCACCCTCCCAGGGAACAAGTCCATCCCCACATCCCAGCTCACCTTGCCTCCCAGCAGCATCAAGACATTGCCTGTGTCCTGGCGCTGCAGGCCCTTGCCAAGAGTCTCTCCCAGCCAGCAATTCCTGCTCTTCCCTGCTCTGGGCCACAAGCTGCAAGTTCATTTGCTCCCTGGGCCACTGGCCCAGCCCCAAGCCAGGGCTGGGACCTTTCCCCAGAGCTCTGTGGCCACTGCAATGCTCACAGCTCTGAGGCTGCTGCAGCTCCAGGAGACATTGGACATCGCTCCAAGAGGATGCCCAGGCTGCCACTCTTGGCCTGTCTGTGCAGGGCAGGGGCCTGCACTCCATGATCCTGCTGCCTCTTATTACGATCTGCTCATACAAGCGAGGGTCGTGATGGTTTGTTTACTGATCTCAGAGTGCAAAACACAGCACAGAGGGGATTTCAGTATGAATCAAAACAAATGCACTTTTTATTGATTGCCCATAGCAAATGTGATAGAGGGATTAGGAGTGAGAGAAAGAGATAGGGAAAGAGAGAGAGGAAAAAGGGGATATAGCTACCAAAGGTGGAGATGAAATCCTCATGTTCCAGTTGATGGGTGCGTCTTTCACGCTGGGGAGAGTCTATTTTAAAATCTCTGGTTTACTCAGGGGTTTTTCTTATAGTCCTCCATTGCGGGAGAAACAAGTAATACAAATAAGTCTATTGAAGCCACTGAGGGGGAACAGGTAGTCCATGTTCTCAGCAGTAAGCGAGAGCCATTATCTTCTTGGTCCAACGACCACGCCTGCAGGCAAACATCTCGCTTTGGTTAAGTCAGCCCCACTCCCCGTACTGGGGTTATAGGGGTCTCTTGTCTCAGTCCTTGAGAGGGGCTTTGTACAGAGGTCTCAGTCTCAGTCCTTGAGAGGGGGCTTTGATCTCTGTCTGTCACGGTGGTTGTGGAGCAGATGAGGGATCTTCTGTGGGGGACCACCAAAGTTACCCCAGAAAGTCGACTTGGCCAAGAGGTGGGGAAATTCAAAGGCTATTGTCGTGAAGCCAGGAGCATGAAGCAGGTAGTAATGTCAGGTACAGAACTGCCATTACACTGCTCAAAGCCAGTGTACCGTGGCGTGGTGACACAGGAAAATGCATCTGCAGACGATTGGCAAGCATCCACCTCGAGCAGGCCAGAACTGCAGTGGGGTCCTCGGGGTCCTTATGACGATTGTGAGGCAAATGAGGGGATCTTCAGACTGACTCTTACACCACCCCGTGACTCATGATTTTCTTTAAGGGAGCTTTATAATGTCCTTGCGAAGTCTTCAGGACTCGTCAACATTGGTAGTATATCCCAAAGAACTGAGACAGTATGGAGAGAGAGAGAGAGAGAGAGAAAGAAGGGAAAGGAAAACAGAAAGGGAAAAGGAAAAAATAAACAAATATCTAATTATTAAACAGATCATAAATAATCAAAGCAATTATAACAATCAGTGTTAATTAAAATAATTCTTTCAAAACAAATCACAAATAATCAAAAGTTATTTTCCTGAGATTACAAAAGAAAATAATTTCAAAACATACATTCAAATTTTATAATTGCCTTGTGTCAATAGCCTTGGGGATGTCCATAGGGGAGAGGACTTCTGCCAGGTTATGAGCATTAATTATGGATGTCAACCGTGTTAACCGTTTCATCATTCTCCAGTTCATAATGAATAAAATTGCTGATAAAACAAAACCAGTTAAAACTAAAATCAAAAGGACAATGATGGAATGACACAATTTGTTCAAGACACTTGTGGCAGTAGGTGACCACCCAAAAAGTGTATCCCACCTCCTGTGCTCGACATCTTTTCTTAACCCTTCTATAATGCAATGTATTTCTTTCACCTTATGATGAACAGTTACCTGGGTTTTCTGTCCGTCTTTCTTGATCTTTTCCAAAATTTCTATTATGTCCTGGTGAAGCAACAATTGCTATACCAAAGTAAGGTTCATTCCAATGGGAGTAGGTGATAGGTTGTGAATCAGTGTGTAATTTGATTGCAAAAGGTAATGAGAGCTAACTGGAACTTTATAAGAAAAATCTCGTCCTGTGATTTTAGTAAAATTGCAAGCACAAAAATTTGAATTATTTTTAGTATATACTACTGCGTTTTCTACAAATAACATATCACAAATAGTTCTAAAGCATGCACAACCATTACCTATATATATAACAACTGTTTCAGAAGCCTCGTTAGGATGAATTTCAAAATGACAGATATTTTGCTCTGTGTCCAGACAAATATCTTGAGCTATAACTGCATTACTTTCACAGATAAACCCTTGTGGTTCTTGGACAATACAGGATTCTAAGTTAACAGTTTGCCATTTCTCACCAATTTGAGGGGCCCATTCCCTAGGCTCTGAAGGGTAGAGAATAGCTCCATCATGATTCAATCCTAATGCAATGATAGGGAATATCAAATGCACTGAGGCACTATGTATGGTGTCCTGGTTTGGAGACAAATTTGGGGGAAAACCCCTGTATAGGATCCCTCCGGGAAGCAAACCCAAGTGGCCCCTCCCTCCAACCGGTCCAGTAAAAAAACTTCTTTGGAGAAAAGTGGAAAAAACTATTTTAATAAACAAATAAAGTGCATACAAGTATAAAGAATGAATAATATGAAACAATAAAACCTCTCCTTCTGAAGTGAGATGGCAAATTGAGAAAGTCCTTGCCATGGGTGTAGCTCGGCTCTCTCTCGGACTCTCCTCAGTCCCAGTCCCTCCGGCGCTGCTGGAAAATGCCGAGGTCCAGGCCCCGGTGGGCCGCAGGTGCAGCCCCCAGTGCTCCCCTGGGTTTTCAGTCCAGAGCAGGTTTAAACCGTTCCAAGAAAAAGGAAAAAACAGTCCAGGGAACTTCTCTGCCCTAGCTAGCTGAAAGTAACTAAAAGCAAAAAAAATCTCTGTCCTGCAGTCTCTCCAAGCCTCCGCCGAACATCCCGGCCAGAGAAGAATGTGGAGGAGTCAGGCAGTTTTCTCAAAACAAACTCCGCGCTTCTCCTTGCTCTTAGAACCAGCCTTAAAGGCACAGGACTCAATATACAGCACAAACAGAGCAGACGATTGGGGATACAAGCATCATAAAGTTACCCTAGGACATATGGTTAACACAAAAGCTGTGGCTGTGTTTGTAATGGGGTTGTAAGTAAAATTCACTAAGTTCCACCAGGATTGGAATTCTCTTTCAAAATCAGTGGCATTGTCCCAAATTATTTTCCAAATTTCAGTAGGAAAAGTGCCTTCTTCACCTTCTCTTATAATAGAGGCAGCAACTGACTGCATCCACAATTGAGCCTGGGTACAGCTGAGGCCAAAGAAACATTGTTTTGTGTAGCACTGAGTGCATCAATTACCAATTTATGGTCATTCACATTTACCTTTTCCCAGTTTGGTAATATGTTTGATAACAACCACTGATGTGTTCCCAAAGCCAAGAAGAATGACCGTAGTGGTTGTTGTAATTTAGTCAAGCCTCAAGTTGTGACAGCCAATTTATTCAGTATTTCTTCTGAATCAATACTATTTAGAATTCCCAATCCTGTTCCCATAACACCAGTTATGTCTCTAAGTGTCTGCTTTTTAAAAGAGTTCCACTTTCACAACCAGGCTGTCCAGCCTTCAAAGGAAGTCTGCAAGAAAGGTGAACAAGCTGGCTGAATTTCTGAGACATTATTTTGCATCAGCAATTTGACTTCCTTAAGAGACCATGCTGGATTGAACAGTATTTATTGTTGTCCTGTCTTCCTAATTATATATGGTCCGATTTCAGAAATTCTCGGGCTAAGCCTAACCGGTGGTTGGGCTGGAGTGATGGTAATATGAGCTGTAGTAAATTGGGCTATAACATTTATTTTAAACTTAAAAGAAAGCCCTTGAGTATTTTTGGCCCAAAGACAAACTACTTCTACAGTTTGTGCTAGTGTGAAATTGTGCCAACAATCCTGCATGCTTGGGTGTGTGCAGACCTCTTTGTGCTTGTATATTTGGTTTGTCAGAACACTGATGGAGGTTGCCTTACTATAGGTGGTTCCATTAATCATTCGACAACCTACACTAATTTTTTCTCCCACTATCCCTTGAAGCTGCCAAGTTTTTTGTTTTTCCCATTCCTGCCTAGTATATACCTGATTTTCATGCATAACAACAGCTGATAGGTTTAAGTCTTTCACATTTCCCATGGAGCTGGTAAAATGAACAAAAGCTTGGGACCAGGGCCATGCAGTATCATATTGAAAAAAGGGGTTTTCAGTCTCTTTCACTTGTTGGGGGGTGACTACTGTACTCAGTGTAGGCTTTGTTATAGGGTTTATCTTAAATTTGTAAACTAGACCTTTAAAACCCAACGGATCCGTCAAGTTATTTAGCCAATGGCATGTCACATAAGTTGATTTGACTAAAACAAAACTATACCAACAATCAGTTTGTTCATTAATACAATCCCTTGTAACTGCAATATTGTTGGTTCTGGGGCCTGAAGTGTAATTACCCACATACTCTTGATGGCAGCACAGGGTAAGGGGAATTTGTTTAGTACAATTCCACTTTTTTTGTAGGGCACAGTTCTGCTGTAGGGATGTACAAATAGTTTTTTCCACCTGCTTCTAAAAAATTTCCAGCAATTGTAATGGAGGAGGCTTTCTCATGGAGAGATCCTTCCACTTTTCTGCATGCTATCATAATTACTTCACCCACTGTTCCACTTAGGGTTTTGATCCACTCCTTCCGATCCCATCCCCACTCATTTAGATGGTATGCCTCAGAGCCATGCTGCACTACAGTTGCTCGGTTCGGATGGTAATCTTTGGGATAAGATCCTAAAACATTTGTGTGCCTGATGATAGCTTCAGACCACGGCCACTCCGAAGAATCCTGGCCATGGTATTGTGGTAGGATGCAGAAAAATATCACCAGTTTTATCATGGTTCAGATGATCCTCATGTCCCTCGGGGTTCTTCTGTAAAAGTAAACAACAGAAAAATCCTGCCACTAGGAGGCAGAAAACGGTTAGAATGATGGAATTATCCAGTGTGGATTTATCCGATGCTCTTTCCCTAGGGCATCAGAGGCTACCCATGCACATTTATTCAGAGGGGTTTTTAGTACTAGGGGTACTTCCCCTACAGTAGGAAGATCCACCAGAACAGGTTGTCCAGGGTAATGTGCAGGATTCTTGGGATCATCAGGTCCCTGTAGTGAAGGAATCATGCTTGGAGCTGTTGGGCAGAAAGCAGTAATTTTGGGACACCCGTTTAGTCCCCATCTAGCATTCACTCCTTTAACTGCTTCCCATAACTGGACATCCCAATTTCCCTCCTGTGGTTTCAGAAGTTGTTTCAAGAGACCATTGGTCCTTTCTATGATCCTGTTAGCTTGAGGGTAGTAAGGGGTGTGAAAAATCCATTTAATTCCTTCACTTTTTGCCCAGTCCTGTACAACTCTAGCAGTGAAGTGGGATCCATTATCAGATTGAATTTCCTGAGGTTTTGGGAATGTTCCAAACCACTCCTGTAAAGGTGATGTCTCGGGGAGCAGCCAGAGTCAGTCACGCTCTTCACAGAAATAATGGTGAATGCTCGTTTATTGAGGGTACACAGGGTTCTTTTATACATATAATTCTTGTGCATAAGCTGTTCACGGGGCATTTTGCTACTTGTTATTGGGTACCTCCTGGTGTCCACGAGCCCTAAGCGGCTATACTATTGGCTAATGTTATCTGCATAAGCATTCCTTTGCAGTTACCTGTTTACAACTTTGTTCAGGGGCCAAAGGCTCGTTCCCAGACTCTTCAACCTTGGAGTGCTAAGGCAAACAGCATTTTCCCAACACTGCAAGGCCTCTCTGTTTCTATCTCCAGAAATCCTTCTACAATTCCTGCTTTTTCTTTTGCACAAGCCAAGCATTAGTTATTGTCTTATGCAACGTATTCTTAATACAAGACATTACACAACTTAGTACTAATAATCCTACTAATACACATAATAATTAAACAAAAACTTGCTTAAAACCAAACTTCAGCCATTCCATAATCCCAAGGCTACTTAACTAATCTCTAAATGCATCATCACTTTAAATCATGTAATTTGTTCTTCATTAATTGCAAATTCTTTGTGAATTGATCCAGAATGGTCAGACAGGTTCATGCAACACATTCCTTCAAACTCTTCACACCTATGGTTATGCACTAAAAGCAAAAATCAATCGCAGTACAGTTTTTCAAAACAGCATGATTAACACTAGTAACATCCACAGATAGCTCATCTAAAATTTGGCTAGTCACATTCAATTCTGACTTTGTCCAGCATGCTATCTGCTTTAATGTGGTCATTGCTCTGGCGGCTGTTGCTCCTGGTATAAACATGGATGTTAACACTGTCCTAGCTCGGGACTAGAATTTAGGATCTTTTATGTCCGTACAGTCCAACTCATCTATAGCATGTTTTCTCTGGGTGACACTTGCTAAGGTTATCAATGAGGTTATGTTAGGGTGAAACAGGGCAAGCTTCCCTAAATAGCATCGGCCCCCATGTGGGCTGGCTGGGACTCCATTCCAAGCACGGTCCCCACATATTAAAAATGTTCCTGGTGGAAGGTGTCACGCTGGTTTGCCAGTCAAATTACATTTGGAATAAAGTTGTTGGTGTACACTGCTACTAGATAGTCAAGCTGAATTTACTGCAGCCCATTTCTGGCTATGTATATTTAGACGCTGCTCTGTGGGGGGCTCAAAGGACACTCAACCTCCCTCACTTCTATTTGTAGAGCTGGCATTCATACATCCAAGGAGGTCTAATTCTTCAGGTGGTGAAGTAAGCGTATCATCAAGTTGCTCTATAATTTTACACTGCCAGCCTCCATCAGCCTGGGTGGCTGAAACCTGACATTCACCCTGTGCTGTTTGCCACAGTAAAATTCAGCATTGTCTCATTTTTCACATAACCTTTAAATTTGTGAGGGCTCCAAAGGGGTGTTCCTATCAAGCAAGTTCTGAATGGGTCCTGGGGATTGGCCAGGATAAGGCAATTAGAATCCTGTTTAGTCACATTGGCAAATGTCACCCATACATTCGTCCTCTTAGACAATTGATGAGCTAATTGAGAAGATCCTGCAACACCTGTTGACACCAAGAGCAAAAGGCACACAACACACAAGAATATCTTACCATGAAGACTTGCCACCTCTCCCTCTCTCTTTTTCTTTTTTTTTCCCCTTAGATAACGTTTATTTTAAAAATAAAATTAATTGACAGATACTACACTATTTTGCATGCTGGGCACCCCTTGGCTCAAAGGACCCTGTTCAGCATGAAACCGCTTTGTCAGCAATGCACGAGTAAAAACCACTTCAGCTTGGCTCTTACTTGGCAGCTGCTGCAGCCACACAACTTAGTAAGATATCTCAGGGTTTTTACCAGCTCAAGTCTTTAGTAAATAAATTCTAAGTGGACACTAAACAAGTATTTCGCTAAGGGATGATGAAAAATTAAAATTAAAAGCAAGTCAGATTGCAGCTGTAATTATACTACATTAGAAACTCCAGTTGGTGGGGATCCATTCACTATATAGAGAGAAATTAGTAATCAAGGTAATTACAAAGACAGAGCATTTGTTTCCTGCATGCTTTCTCAGGCTGGGAACCAACAGAGTTGACTACATGGAGAGTTGACTAGGGTGAACTCGGAATTCACTCTCTCAGGCAGGAGACTAGTTAAGGAGTGTTACTGATAACAAAGAAGAAAAGTTATACAACATTGATTATTATAAATTACTTTGTTCTCATCTGCTTTTAGCATTTGTCTCTTACAAGTCCTCATCCATTCCTGTAGAAACCTAACTCTTTTTCCATTCCCCTGTGGCAGCTCCCATCCCTAGTGGTGGTTCGAGGGCATGGGGCAGCCCTTGATGCGGAACACGTGGATGTGCAGGTGGGCAGCAATTTGGATGCACACGCTGACACAGTATCAGAGCAGGTCAGACAGGGACAGGATCAGGGCAATCCAGAGGACAATATACTTATCAATAAAGCTGTTAAAACATTTGGTCAAGGAACAGCAATGCTGGGCCTATGAATGCTGTGTTATATAAATACATTTCACTCTTGGTCATGTGGGCAACCACCAGTTTATTTGTGATGTTGGCAGACACAAAGCCAAAAGTCAGGATGTAGAGGCAGAGATGCCTCTCAAAGAGCTGCACAGTAGATTTCTTGTAGATCATTGCAGCCAAGGCAATCACAGAGCCAATATGGAGAAAAGGTGAGAGGACACTTGTTCCTGCTAGAGTGGATCTATTTTTGCCAGCTCCAGTTTGTACAGGAGAATATGGTTCCTGCCACAGTACAAGGAGCTGGGAGTATTTTCACCTGAATGCTCAGTCTTGGAATCAGAGATTGCTAAAAAGGTGGTCCTCCAATCACTGTCAGTAAATGCATGATTATTGTGAAGATTTGTATTTCAGTCATATCAATCATGCCGAAGCGCAGCATTCCCGAGACGTACATCTGTCAGTGTGCGCAGTAAAACATGAATGTCACAGCAAAACAACAGAAGAACATCCAATCAGGGTTGGTGCTCAGCTGCACAACAATACAAGTTCCTAAAACCACAAAGACTGTGGACAATGAATCACAGCCATGATTAAAAAGCTCTCCTAACGGAGTGCTGCTATTTGTCATTCTTGCTTGTTTTCCATCTCTAGCATCTAGGGACTGGGAGGTGAAAAGACCACAGGCACAAGCAATGAATGTCCAGGAAGGCGCCTGCCCTGTATCTGTTGGGCAGTAACATACTAACAACAGGGATGTAAATATATTTATTAACAGTCTGATGATGGTGATCAGACTGGGGGCAGTCCAGGCTGGAGAATTGATATCTGCAGTATGAATCCGATCTAACATTGTTCGAGCAGTTTCAGATTTCAAGCCATGCTCCTTTATTGGTTTTGTTGGGTTTTTTTTTGCCTGTTGCAAAATTTTCCATTCATGCTGCTCACACACAGGATTGCCATCTCTGAACACGACAGGACACGCTACAGGACATGCCATGTGTCCTGCGGGTTCCCACTGTCCTTCCAGTATAACATCACATATAATGTTTGACCATCGAGTCACAGGGGGGGCAGGCAAAGGCATTGCCTGGGGACTGCTTTGTGCAGTTTGTTCTAGCAATTGTTGCATTGGAGTTAACTGGGAGCTGAAAGATGTTGGCTCCTGATTTTTAGCATTTATTGTAGATAGTTCTTGGGCTTTTTCCAGTAGCAGCTTGGTTGCTGCTTGCCCTCGCTCCTTCAGGCGCTGCATCACTGCCTGAATTTGATCAGTCAGTTCTTTTAAACCAATCGTGGGTTCTGCTGGGGGTTCTGCTCCATCATCGAGGACCTCCTCTAATTTGTTGGCAGTGGAACATTGTCGGGGGAAGGTGGTCGACAGCAGGGGTCACGGGTTCCCCTCTCTTTGTCGACCGGTGTCTCTTCGGGCACAGCCGGGAAAGGGGGGGGCACATGGTATCTGCGTTGCAGGAGCAGCAGCAGCGTGGGAGCGGCGGCGCTGGGGCGGTGCGGACCCCCGGGGGCCTCTTCCTCCTCATCCTGACTTGCTGCGGGGCGGCGGCGCTCGGGTGACAGGGATGGTCCGTGGGTCGGGAGCGGCGAGCCGGGCATCAGCCAGTGACGGTGCCGGGGCGCCCGGAGGTGGTGGGAGGGCACGGCAGGGGCCCCGCAGCACCTCCCCAACTTCACAGCATCGGGGGTTGTTAAATGTCCATTTCCCCGCACCCAGTTAATCAGCTTTTGCAGTACTTTTTCTGCTACTGTTTTTCCTCTCTCAGAGAGTGTAATAATAAGCAACTTCAATGCGGCAGCAAATTCACATTCCATGCTTGCCTCGTCAATGGGGCAGGGAAGTGAATACTCGATCCTTCCACCTTTTTTCAAGAAACTGCCCCCTGCTCCCCTTACCAGCTCAGCCTCGCACTCTTTGCAAGGACGGCGAGCTTCTGCCTCAATGCTGATGCATCTCTCGGCAGATCAGCGTCTGACCGCTATTTTCTGGAGGTCTCACCTCAATGCAGCTGCATCTGTCGGTGAGTTCAGTGTCCAACTGCTCAGCGTCCCACCGCTAATTTCTCTCCGGGTTGTCACCCCAAGGTCCCTGTTCAGACGCCAATTGAAGGTGATTTTTGAAAAGAAAGAAAAACAAAACAAAACCAAAACCAAAAACAAAAACAGGGGGAACAGCCAGAGTCAAACACCTTCTTCACAGAAGTAGCGGTGAATGCTCCGTTTATTGAGGGTACACAGGGTTCTTTTATACATATATCATTCTTGTGCACAAGCTGTTCACACGGCATTTTACTACTCGCTATTGGCTAGTGTTATCTGCATAAGCATTCCTTTGCAGTTACCTGTTTATACTTTGTTGAGCGAAAAAGCTGGTTCTCAGGCTCAGTGTCCTGGTTCTCAGGCTCATCGTCCTTGACAGTGCTAAAACAACAGAACTTTCCCAGCATTGTCAGGCCTCTCTGTGTCTGTCTCCAAAAATCCTGATACACACCCTCACTCCTGGCCCAGGGCAGGGCTGCAGTGCTCTTGGTGGCACCTTGGGCTTGGCACACACTTGAGGAGGTTGTCTGTTTTCACTGGGGAAACTCAGGAGTTTTAGATTGCTTCAAAAATAGAAGAAGAAAAACACCTCTTTTGGTTGTGTGCAGCCAGTTCTCTGAGCAAAGATGGTTCCAGGTGAGTGAGGAGAGACAGGAGGGGGCTGGATGATGTGGAGCAAGGTTGTCCACACTGGGTCACACCTCAAGGCACAGCTTCTCTGAGCAGACCAGACCTCCTGAGGAGACTCCCTGGATCAATATCAATCAATGAATTCTGTACTCACCTCTGGTCTAAAGAGAAAACCTCACCCATGAAAATAGGAATACATATTTCTTAGAAGTTCTTTGAAATATTTCCCATAATTCTAGGAAAAAAGACTTCATAATGAACTGTGCCAGACCAGAGGGAAATCAAGGCAGAACCATGGTTTATCAGGACTTGTGTGATCCTAATGAGCCCTGTGGTGCATTTGGTGCTGAGCCCTGGAACCTCAGGGCCTGAGAGGAGATTGCACAAACCTTTCCAGGAGTCAAAGTCAGAAGAAAAACCCAAAGTGTTCTGAGGCATCAATGGGTCCCACTGAAGTCCATCCCAAACACAGGCTCCTCATGGAGTCCATGACAGAGAGAACTGGAGGCCAGAACTGCACAAAAACCTATCAGAGACTCAGTGAGGGAAGGAAAATCCAAAGTACCTTAAACACCTTGAGTATCTCAAAGCATTAATGAGCCCCACTGAGTGTTGTTACAGGCTAAGAATCTCTAGGGACTCATTAAAGCAGAAACTTAGAGGCCGTGATTTAAGAACCCTCTCAGATTCAGTGTCAAAAAAAGGTCCTTAATAAATCTTGAGTATCCTGAAGTATTAATGAGCTCCACTGAGTGTTTTTACGGACTAAGAATCCCAAGGGACTTATTAAAGTAGATAATTGGAGGCAGTGATGGCACAAACTTCTCATAGAGTCAGTTTTAAAAGGGAAACACCAAGTACCTTAAAAGAACTGAAGTACCTTGAAGCATTAATGAGCCCCACTTTCTGTCATTAATGATAAAGCCTCTCAAGGGACTCATTACAGCAGATAATTGGAGGCCATCATTGCAGAAACCTCTCAGAGACTCCAAGGCAAAAGCAAAACCCAAAGTCCTTTGAAGAACCTGCAGTCCCTGGGAGCATTCAGGAGCCCCCCAGGGCCATTGCTGACCAAGGCTCCCCAGGGACTCCTTCCAGCAGATCCTTGAGGCCACTGGGATGTGAGGGGGATGCTGAGGGCAGCACAAGGGGCTGACAGTGCCCAGCCTTGCTGGGGCTGTGCCAGGAGGCCCCAGGGCCTCAGGACAAGGTGTCTCCTCACAGCCCTTGGTGGCACAGAGGCTGCTGTGCCCCAGGACACCAAGACTTGGCTTCTCTTTGTCCCCACCTGTCATCACTGCCTCCAGTTCTCTGCTCTGCCTGGGGCCTGGGGACACTTTCTCTGTCCTGTCCCTCAGTGGGACCCATTAAAACTTCAAGAAACTTTGGAGTTGGATTCTGACTGGGAATTCTTGAGAGGTTTCTTCAGCTCCCTCTCAGGGACTGATGTTCAGGGCCCCAGCACAAAGCCCCGAGAGGGTCATTAAAGTCCTTGTGCTGTGTCTGTGCTGCTGAGCTGGGCCGGGCTCCTGGCACAGAGGCAGCTCCTGGCAAGGGCAGCGCTGCAGAGAGACAGCTCTGCCCAGGAGCAGCTCCTGAGCACAGCCCAGCAGGGCTGGGGCACTGCCTGCAGCCACCCCGGGCACAGCACACAGGCACAGAGAGCTTCAATCACTCAGGGCTGGGAAGGAGCTGAGAAGTGACTGCGGGAGAATCACTCCCAGCCCTTGACACAGGAACCTCTGGCTGCAGGACAAGGCAGCTGCAGCTCCTGCAGGGATCTCCTAAAGCTGGAACATCCCAATGCCTACAGACTCTGTGAGTACATTCTCTGATTATCTCTTGTGGAGAGCAGCCAGGGGTGCCCAGGGCTGTCCTGCAGAGCAGGGTCCTGCAGCCCAGGGCACTGTGCTGGGGCAGGGACTCTGCTGCCTGCCAGGGACAGCTCTCAGCCAGCCCTGGGAGCTGCTCCCAGCACTGGAATTGGGGACAAGATCTGGGTGGAAGGAGACAGCTGGTAAGGAGTGGAAGTGTTCTCCTTGTGTGCTGAGGATGCTGCATTGTTCAGGACTGCTCCCAGCATGACATTTAACTGCAGAACATTTCCAAGTAGATTATACAGGGAGCACAGCAAGGCAGAGGCTGCATAAAAGAGAAAATCCTACTTTTTTAATCTACTGCTCTGTGTTGCTTGGATGGAAAATTGCACATAGGTATTCATCTCTCAGTTCAGGCTGAGAAAAATCAAACAATTTTCTCTCAGATCTTAATAAACCAGGCAGTGACAGAAATCAGCAGAGGGTCCCTTGCAGGCAGCACCAGTGTCGCTTTTCCAGCCTCCTCAGGGTTGCTCTGAGGTTGCCATCAGAGCCTGCAGAGCCAGAGCTGCCCCTGGGCAGTGCCTGAGCTGGGAGGGCTCTGCAGGGCAGAGCTGAGCCCCCAGGGCTGGGCTGGGCTCTGGCAGCACTGGCAGGGCCCAGCCCTGGGCACAGGGAAGCAGCTGCAGGCAGGGACAGCTCCAGGCAGCAGAGCCCTGGGCAGGCAGTGGGGGGAAAGTGCCACCAAGCTGTGCTGGGATATTGAAAGTCCTCTCCAGACCAAACTATTCCATGATTACTTTATTTACAGATCCCCATGCCAAGACACTGCAAATGGGGTGTCCCAGCTCCCTCTGCCCCAAGGAGCTCTGGGCAGGGCAGGCTGGAGGCTGGGAATGAGCTGACTCTCCTCCAGCAGTGCCATGGACAGGACCCTGGGTGTGTCCTGGGGATGCCATCCAAGCTGTGAGCTGCCTCCAGGGGACACTGGGGGACAGGAGTGTCCTTGGCCAGGAGTGGGGCTGAGACTCTGAGAAAGGCTGAGCCAGTTTGCTCTGCTGTGGCTCCCTCTGCTCTCAGCTGTGTCAGGCTGATTTTCAGGGGAACACAGGGACTGCCCTGGATCTCAGAAAGGGCAGCTGGGGACAGATGGAGTGACAGAGCAGCTCCCCTCACCCTTCACTGAGTTACAGCCAATGCTCTTGCCTTGCACAGTTCTCTCTGATCTCCCTGGGCACAGCAGGAAACCCTCTCCAGCTGCCTTTGGCCATCACCGTTCCTTAGCCCTGGCACAGGAGATGCTGCCAAGCTCCTCTGCCTCAGGAGCAGTTTGGGCTGATGAAGTCCAAGCCCAGGACTGGCCCCTGTCCCTGTTCCCATGACCCCAGTGCTGCAGAGCAGAGCTGACCCCTCGGTGTCCATGGGCAGAGCCCCTGCTCATCACAGCAACGGGGCCAGATCCCAGCAGAGCTCCAGGCACAGGGCTGAAGGAAGGGCTCTGAGAAAAGGAAAATTGGGTGGTACAGAGCAGCAGGGGCAAAGCTGGGAGAAAGTGTTTGGGCATTGCTCACCAAATCCCCTCTCTTTCCTTCTTCAACAGGACTCCATGGCCAGAGTGAAGAAATGTCCAACAGCAGCTCCATCAGCCACTTCCTCCTGCTGGCATTGGCAGACACGCGGCAGCTGCAGCTCCTGCACTTCTGCCTCTTCCTGGGCATCTCCCTGGCTGCCCTCCTGGGCAACGGCCTCATCATCAGCGCCGTAGCCTGCGGCCACCTCCTGCACACGCCCATGTTCTTCTTCCTGCTCAACCTGGCCCTCACCGACCTGGGCTCCATCTGCACCACTGTCCCCAAAGCCATGCACAATTCCCTCTGGGACACCAGGACCATCTCCTACACAGGATGTGCTGCACAGCTCTTTGTCTTTCTGTTCTTCATCTCAGCAGAGTATTTCCTCCTGACCATCATGTGCTATGACCGCTACGTGTCCATCTGCAAACCCCTGCACTACGGGACCCTCCTGGGCAGCAGAGCTTGTGCCCACATGGCAGCAGCTGCCTGGGCCAGTGCCTTTCTCAATGCTCTGCTGCACACGGCCAATACATTTTCCCTGCCCCTGTGCCATGGCAATGTTTTGGGCCAGTTCTTCTGTGAAATCCCACACATCCTCAAGCTCTCCTGCTCAAAATCCCACCTCGGGGAAGTGGGACTTCTTGCTGTAAGTTCCTGTATAGGACTTGGCTGTTTTGTGTTCATTGTTTTCTCCTATGTGCAGATCTTCAGGGCTGTGCTGAGGATCCCCTCTGAGCAGGGACGGCACAAAGCCTTTTCCACCTGCCTCCCTCACCTGGCTGTGGTCTCCTTGTTCCTCAGCACTGTCGTGTTTGCTCATCTGAAGCCCCCCTCCATCTCCTCCCCATCCCTGGATCTGGCCCTGTCAGTTCTGTACTCGATGGTGCCTCCAGCCCTGAACCCACTCATCTACAGCCTGAGGAACCAGGAGCTCAAGGCTGCATTCTGGAGACTGATGACTGGATGGTTTCAGCAACATTAAACTGCTGGGAAATTTCTGCAAATCATTTGTAATAAAAGTCATATTTAATATTCTTGTTGGTTTCATTTTGGAGGTTCTGTTTCTTTTTTTTTTATTTTTTCATATTGTCCAAAAAGAAAGGTCACTCTTTGTGCCATTTCTCATTTTGTTTATCTCCACCTTCCCTGAGGCCACAGACTGCATCAACAAAGGATTACACTCTTGGTGGCTTTAAAGGAACTCAAGGATCTCCCAGCCAAGTTTTCTGCAGAGATCCCCCTTTTGTTCCCTTCTCTGCAGCTGCAGCAGCAATGTCTGTGTGCAGGGCTGGGGGCAGATCAGTGCTGGCACAGCAGCTGTGCCCAGGAGCAGCAGCACTTGGTGTTGCCAGTGCTGCTCCCGTGCCCCTGCCCCGCTGCCCTCCTGGCCCTGGTGTTGCTGTAGGGCCTGAGTGCTCTCGGGGCCGGGCACAGTGCTGGGGGTGGCAGTGCCGGGGCTGCAGCAGGGACAGGCCATGGGCACTGCTGGGGCAGCGCTGACGCCTCAGGGCAGGGCCTGGGGGCTCCAGGCTCCTTGCCCAGGCTCTCTCCAGAACACGCCCAGGCCAATGCTCAGCAGAGAAAAGCCCCGTGAGCAGCCCCAGGGTGGCCGTGGGCAGGCTGGGGGCAAACAGCATGGCTGGGGCTCTGCAAGGTGCCTGGGGGAGATGGGAAGGAGCAGCAGAGCAGGGGCTGATCCATCCCCACTGTGCTGGACACCCCAGGGCAGCGTCCCAGAGCGTCCTCATGCACCTGCCAACAACATCCCCCCTCTGCAGCCCTGGCCTCTCCCCCAGCTCACACAGGTGCCGCATCCTTGCAGGCACAGACACGGCAGCACTGGCTCAGGAGCCCCTGTTTGCACTGCCCAGAGCAGGCGTCAGCACCCCCATGGTGTTGGTGTGGGGAGATGAACCTGAGGGAGCACAAATGCCATCAGCCTCTGGGGCCAGGAAGGGCCAGGGGACAGCAGGGAAACCACTCAGATTTGTGGTGGCCTCTGAATTCATCCAGAAAGTTTGTTCCCATGAGCTGTGAGTTTCCTGTGCCACTGCAGACATTGTTGCTCAGAGCCAGGGCTGCCTGGCAGCCATCCCCAAACTGCCCTCAGCATTTCCTTTGCTTAACCTTGGCTTTCTTTACTCTTTCTTGTGCATATTTCTTCCTCTTGTCCACCCCTGTTCCCTTCCCATCCCATCTCTGGTTGCCCTTTCCTCTCTGGCCCCATTCCCCAGTTCAGTTCCTGCATTCCTGGCACCATGGGAATGTCCCTTGGGGAGCAGGATCATCCTCCAAGTGCTTCAGGAATTGTCTGCAGGCTCCTGCAGTGCCTCATGCTGCTCCCTTGCCAGAGGCACCACAGGCCAGGGGGGCACATCTGGGCTACTGTGTCTGGCTGTGGGGCTCCCTGTTCTGGGCAAGGAGGAGGAGCTGCAGAGGCTCTGCAGGACTGACAGGATGGGCTTTGGGGCTGTGAGGAGAAGCTGAGGGACCTGGGCTGCTGGACCTTCTGAAGAGGAGGCCAAGGGCTCATCCTGCAACTTCTCCAAGTGTGGTTTCAGAGAATCATAGAATCAGCAAGGTTGGAAAGGACCTTGGACATCATCAAGTCCAACCTGTACCCTGAAACTGCCTTGTCTCCCCTGAGCCTCCTCTTCTCCAGGATAAACAACCCCAGCTCCCTCAGCCTCTCCTCACAGGACTTGTGTTCCAGACCCCTCACCAGCCTTGTTGTTCTTCTCTGGACACACTCCAGGCCCCTCCATGTCCTTCCTAAGCTGGGGGGCCCAGAACTGGACACAGCACTCGAGGTGCTGCCCCACCAGTGCTGAGCACAGGGGAAGAATCACTGCCCTGCTCCTGATGGCCACAACATTCCTGATCCAGGCCAGGAGCCATTGGCCTTCTTAGCCATGTGGGCACACTGCTGGCTCATGTCCAGCCTGCTGTCCATCAGTCCCCCCAGGTCCCTTTCTGCCTGGCTGCTGTCCAGCCACTCTGTCCCCAGCCTGTCGGTTGTTTATCCTGGAGAAGAGGAGTCTGAAGGGAGTCAAGGCAGAGTCAGGGCACAGGTTGGACTTGATGATGTCCAAGGTCTTTTCCAACCTGACTGATTCTGTGATTCTCTGAAACCACCCTTGCAGCAGTTGCAGGATGAGCCCTGGGCCTCCTCTTCAGAAGGTCCAGCAGCCCAGGTCCCTCAGCTTCTCCTCACAGCCCCAAAGCCCATCCTGTCAGTCCTGCAGAGCCTCTCCAGTGCAGGGGAAGCACTGGGCAACTGAATAGCAGAATCAATATGATTTTAGCAGAAGCAGTTTATTTATATATATATATATATAATATATATATATTTTGTTTTTGTTAAACTCCAGTTATGGATTCTAGCTCTACTGTCCACACGTACAGGTGTCTCTCAGTTGGCTGAGCCACTTGTTCACAAGGCAGGCACACATCCTTCAGGACACCTAATTAGTCAAGCGTCCATCATCATGTTGTGTGTCCTCTAAGTTTTGCGTTGTTTGTAAACAGTTTCTCAGGCTCTTGGTTCTTATTTGTAGTCCTGTTGTTATCTCAGTAGCCTTGAGGAATTCCTGAGAGCTCCTGGGCAAGAAGCCTCAAGTCCTGTCTTGCAATGCAAGATGTAACCAAAAAAGTGTATTCTATTACCATCTGTGAACACCATTTGGGGCAGGTTGTTTATCTCTTCCATGACCCATCCCACTTATCTCTGAGGGGGATCTTCTCTTAATGGGCCAGCTGTTAAAACCAAATGGGGCAGTGTTCTTGATCTCTTCCATGACCCATCCTCCCTCCAGGGAGATATCTTCTGTTAATGGGCCATTGCCACTTTGGGAAGGGCTCTGGTGACCCACGTTTCCTGTGACCCATGCTGAGAAGTCACCTGTCCCTTTCTCTGCCCCTGGCAATGATGTGAGGTGGGACTGAAGAACATGAGGGTCTGGCCATGGTCCCATCATTGTATTTGAGCCCATCTCAGGTCATTTCTGGCTGGGCTCTGCCCCAGCCCACAGAGTGTGACCTCAGCCCTGACTCTGTCACAGCCGCTGTGCCTGAGCCCTGCAAAGCCTAAAGGTCACTGTCATGGGTTAGCACAGTTTGGTTTTTAGTTAGGGAAGGAATGTGAAGTATTACCCTGTCAGGACCCTAGAAATAGTTTTAGAAAGGACAAGGACCTCTCAGAAGCTGGTTTGAGATATTGGCATCTGCTTTGGACACTGAGAATGTTGAATGCGAACTTTGGGAAGTACCCATATAAATCCCAGTTTTGTTCAGGTCAGGCCCTTTTCCTCCTGGTCAGCTGAACAGGTAACATCGAGTGGGTCCTACTGCTCCCCACACCCCACCTCCCCCTTCGGGGGGAAGCTCGCCCGAGGCCGAGCCGGACTCCATCGGCTCCCCAGGGGGAGGAGAGGTTGCAGCTTAACATCAACCACTTTGAAAAAACCTCCCCGGAGACCCCAGAGCAGGGAGGGATCTCCCCTGATAACAACTATGGGCCCGGTTAGGCCGAGGCTGCCCCGATTGTCACCGAGGGGTGGGCAGAGCTCTCCTCCCGCTCCCCTCCTCCGGTGTCTTCCAGACGGAGAAGAAAGAGTGGAGGGAGGAAACCAGGCTGATCTGAAATGGAGAGACTGCTGCCTGGAGCAGAAATCACATGGCCACTGCAGGCCTGGGCAGAGTTAACCCTGTCCTGGCAACATGGAGCTTCCAAGGCCTGACCCTTCCCTGAGAGAGAAAAGAAAGAGACAGAGGGGACGTAGGAAAGGCACTGCATGAAGTCAGTGGAGCAAGAGTGAAAGAACTGATAAAGATTATTAGAAGAGGGATTGAGGATACGGACATTTTTAACCAAACTTTTCTGCTGTAAACTATGGAGAAATGGACTGTTTCTTGTAACATCTTAATGTTGTTTGGAGGAATGCTAGTTCTAGTCAAAGTTGGGGATTGATATGATTGAGATTTAAGTGGGAATCTTAAAGCCCCTCACTCCTGGCATAAAAGAAGGTCTCAGCCTTTGAGAGCAAGATGATTTTAGAGAGAAAGTGATTTGAAGCCCTCAGCTCCTGGGGTAAAAGGAGGTCTTTATTTCTTTTGAGATAGAAACAATTTTAGAGATAGCAGAGAATCCTTGTTTTATACTAGAAGAAGCTTTCTTAAACAGTACCCCAGATACACTGAGAGGCCTATGAGTAGCCAGGGGAAAGGCTGCTAATGGGTGGAACAGCACAATCTGCAAAAACTCCAAGCAGTTGCAGATTTGTGACATTGAGAGCCCCAGGACTGTTTTTGTCTTGTGGCGAATGTGTCCATAAGACTCTAGAGAGACTCCTCTCCCAAAGTGATGAAAGATTATGTTTAAATGGTGAAACTGATTGAAAATCACAGCTTGTGTCTATGTTGTTTGGAAGAAAGTTAACAGTTTGTAAGGGAAGGGAAGAGTGTTTTGAAGTTGCATTTTGGTTTTTTGGGGTTTTTTTCCCCATCTTTTCTTTTCTTATCTTTTCCCTTCTTTTAGTGTGTGTTAAAAAAAAATTGTTTTTTAAGCTTGAGCCTGCTTTGTTTCTCCTGATCCTCTCCCACAAAAAGAGAGTAAACACTAAGACCACTACACTAAATTTAGGAAACAAAATTTCATGAATGTGTAGTCACTATATTAATTAGTGTTTCTGCCCAGTTTTAACTAAAACCATTACACCTTCCTATGGAAAAGAACTGTTCTTCTTGTCCAGGTGCCCATGGCCACAATTGGGATTCCACCTCCAGCATTGCCTGTTGTGAGAGACTGGAGGAGATTGTTGGCTGGAAACATTTCATGTGTGAGGGAGGAAGGGGCAGGTCCAGCCTTGCCCTGCCCTGAAACCCCAGCACTGCCCTGCCCTGTAACCCCAATCCCCCCAGAGCCTCTATCCCAGCCCAGCAGTGTCTGCCAATCCCTGGCACACCAAAGGCAATGCTCCACACCCACCTCTGCAGCCCCCAGCCCAGCTCCTGAGAGACCAAGTGACCCAAAGTCCCTCCTGGGGGAAGGGCCCAGGAAGACCATGGGGTATTCAAGGCTGACCACAAGGCAAGCACACATCTTGACCCCACCTCCTCTTGGAATTTCTATCTGAACACAACTGGAATCCAGGAGTTGGTAGCTCTGTGTGTGTGTGCGTGTGTGTGCTTCTGTGTATCTTACTTGTCTTTTTTTCTGCGTCTTCCTCTTCTAATTCTCTCCCTTTGCAAACGTTGAGTAACTTAAATTTAACAGGTTTAGACTTTGTGATATTCAATGGGCCAATTTATAATGCTCTCAGAAGTGCTTTTTGTTGATTGAATATTGTATGAAACCTTTTGCCAGAGTTTCTCTGATTTTCTAAAGTTGCCAGTAAAGTCTGTTTTGTTGTTTTGAGCTCCTGAAAATCTCTTGTTGCTATTTCTCCAGTGCATCAACTCAGAGTACTCAAACAATTGTAATTCCTTTGAAATGTTTAAGTGAGAGAATTGTTTGGGGGATGGGGGTCAGGTCTTGTCTGTCCTGCTTGGCACAGCCCAGGCAGGGCTTTCACAGCCACATTGCACACTCCATTTCCCACCTGCACCCGCTGGTGCCTCTGAGTTCTGCTTGCCCAGCCCCAGGGACGCTCCCCTTGTCTGCCCATTCCCCCACGGTCTCTGGGCAGGGATGGCCTCAGTGGGGGCTGCTGACATCCTCAGACACTTGGAGGCTGCTGCTGGATTTGACTTCTCCAGAGGCTCGTTCAGCCTTCAGCTCTTCAGTTCAGGAATTCAGTGCCCCAAGGTGCATTATCATTCAGAACACCTTAAAAGGCCAAGCCTCTGGGAATAATTTGATTTAGGATTTCAAATTTTTGTGGTTAATTAACCAATTTCTGAAGTGTATTAAAAGTGAATATATATTTACAAAAGGCAGTGAGAAAAGGTTTTTTATGTCCGGTTCAGGTTTTGTTTCTGTTAATACCTTGATATATGCAATCTCCAGTTGACACTGAATCCAAATATATTCTAATGCAGTTTGAATAGATACAGAAATCAAGACCCTCTATGTCTGACAATCAATCAGACTCTGTCTTTATTCCCACCCCACCATTTCCCCCATCCAAGCCTGGGACTCAGAGCAGCCTTGTGCAAATCTGAGCTCCCTCCACCCCAGGCTGGACCTGCAGGTTTCAGCTCCTGGGCTCCAACTCCCACCTGCTTTCCTTGGAGAAGGAGCTGCCCAAGACACAGAGGGATGTACGTTTATTGTCAGCTAACAAACCCAAGGGAAGGAACAGCTCCATTAAATGCAAAAGTCATTCTTCTCCTTGGCTCTGCCCTGCACCTGATCCCCACAGCCTGTCCTATTTCCTTCATCCCTCCAATGCCAGGGACTTTCTGGGACAAGGGAGCTCTGCTCTGGCTATGGAGGGAGGTGCAAGTGCAGCCACTGGAGTGGGAACCACAACTCCTCAGGTTTGTGTCCATTGAGGGACCAGGAACTGGTGAGACTCAGAGGCAGAGAAAGGTTTCTCTACATGGCCAACTGTGGTGGTTTCAGGCAGATTTTGGGAGAAACCCTCCCACGGGGCCCCCCTCCCCTCTTCCAACCGGTTCGGGAAAAAAGATTTCCTCAGAGAGAAGTGGAAAAAACCTGTTTATTAAACAGGCAAAGCACTCCCAGCACAATACCCGATGACAAGAGCTTCGTGCCGCTTACGGAGGGATAACAAACTTAAAGAAAGTCTCCTCTTGAGGGTCGTCACTGTGCTCCACCGCTCTGTCTCCGCTGACGTTGGGAGAAAAGGAGATGTGCAGGGCTGGTCTTGGTGGGGTGGGTCCCCTGTGGAGGCCCCCGGTGCTTCCCCAGGTCCTTAGTCCGGAGAGGTTGGAACAGTTCCGAGGAGAGGGCAAAAAAGCAAAAAGGAAGGAAAAAAAGGACAAAAAAAGAAAAAGAAAAAAAAGCAAAAATCTTCAGCTATTCTACAGCGTCTAACTACGCTAGCACTAAACTAACTAACTGCCGGGGAAAAAACAACAGAGCTCCTTTCGTCTTGCCGTGTTCCAACTCCCCCGCTTCGAGGTCACTCCGATGAGCAGAGTTTTCCTGGGGAAAAACAAACCGTGCTTGCCCTCCCCCCTGCACCCAATAGACAATTGGGGATACACAGTCACCCCAGGATACCTGGGAAGCCACAGAGCAGCATATTCGCTTTCTTCTGGATTAAAAGGTTTGCTTGAATTCAAATACAAATTCAAAGCCTGGCAAATCCAATCTTCAAACAGTCCAAACTTTGGCCAATATAAATTATCTTTCCAGATAATTTCATTTGTCCATTCAAACATACAATAATTAATCATTTTCTGCTTACTTTGTCCTCTTTGGTATTCCCATGCATCCCGGTATTGTAACATCATCCCCAGTGGACTGTCCTGAGGGATGCTCTCCTGAGAACCCCACTCACAGTTCTCAGGTATACCAGGCTCTTGTGAATTTCCTTCATAATTTGCAGCTCCTGGGTCTAAGGAGTTACTTTTCCTTGGACTCATTTTTGGTGGCAACAAATCAAGAAACCTCCGGTACCAGGAGAATCTTGGTCTCCGTCACTCACTTCGTGGTTCAGTCCTCTCACTTATTATTCTGTTGCACTATCTTGTCTTTTACCAAGAGTTTGCCTCACACCTAATTCCAATCTTTCTCCCAATCTGTCTTCCCTGACTATATCCTTCTAGCCACTTCCCCTCACAATCCCTCTTATTCTCGTACTAAAATTACCAACTATTTTCTTCTCAAAGAAAATTGAATTTGACTCAATTGCTCCCTCCTTATTCACCTCGCCCAGCGATCAGATCACTCCCTTCTCCTCGAGGGCCTTCCCCTGGGTTCTCGAGCTGGGACCCTCCCTGCCAGTCCCTCCCAGGGAACCTCACTCATTCTCTCTTTTCACTTCCCTCCTTTCCCGGCTGGTCTCCTTATGGAGAGCCAATAACGCGGTACTGGGAGGTTCACTCTCACTTTAGGGGTCTGGGCTACCAGCCCCCATTTTAGATATTCTGCACACACACAAACATACAGCTGCCCGCCTGCTCAACCCCATGATACTTACACAGTCTGTTTTCCCACACAGTTCTTGTGCACAAGACGTTTTATAGGCACCTTTACCTTTAGCCGGCACTCCAATGGGAGCTTTTATGAATGCCTCGTATTGCTGGCTTCTTTTTCTTATGCATTATCATAATTGGAACTCCTTCTCCAAGGGAGCCTGGTCTAAGCTCGGGACCGCCTTAAAAGAGCTGCTGGGGAGCTCTGTAGTGGTGTGGGATTTGGTTTTGGTTTTATTGTATGTGCTATTAATTTATGGTTCGTTCTATGTACCCTGGTTTGTTCCCCCTAATGATCTTTCCCTGCTCTTCTCCCCTCCAACCGTTATATGTCAATCCCCTACTCCCCCCTCCTCTGGGGTCTACCTGTCTTCTCAGGGCCTTCCCCTGGAGCTAGAAAGTTCTTCCAAGGGCATTGAGTGATAGGTCAGATCCAGAGGGGTTCCCTCCTCATCATTCATGTATGGTTTATGAAAATATTCATCCGTGTGACGTCTCCCTGGTGATCCCTGATTTGCTCACCCACTGCCTCTTCTCCTGGTTCCACCTCCAAATAAAAGCTGCTGGCAAGCAGCCTGGGGGTCTCTGCCTAGGCAGTTACCTGGAGGTCAGGAGGTCCCACGCCGGGGCTCCAATTAAATCTTGTGACCCATTCAGCAGAGTCCGCATTTCTATCTCCACCGTCGTTGCCTTGCACCACCTGTGCCTGCTGCCGAGGTCGTGTGGGATCCAAGGCCCCACAGGATCGGGTTAGCTGGCACGGCCAGCTGTCCGTACCTTTCCACACCACGGTGCCTGAGCTAGCCCGGGTGTGCGTGGAGACCATGCTTAAGGAACCACAACATCCTTCTTTTATTTTCATTTCTTGCCTGATTGCAGCATTTGAATTGGAGTATTTTGGCAAGTGTTGGTCATTTTCAGTGCCCCTCATTTCAGCTCAGTCCATTTGGTCTCAATCACGCTGCTTCCAAATATTCTCGGTTGTTTCATTCGCATTGTTTCTCATCATATCTCCTTTCCTGAGCGTTTGTTAGACTTTGTTCCCTGTTTTCAAGATTTCATTCCCTTTCCCAAAAGGAAGACTTTCTGAAGGGAATGAAATCTTGCCATTTCAATGAAGATTAATTGGGCAAGCTTCTGTCCCTTTCCCTGCACTTCTTGTCATAACATCCACTTTGTGCTTTTCACATGCTTGCAAAATTTTTCCTTTTTTCATTTTAAGCTTGCATTTCTTCCATTTCTTGCCTGATTGTAGCATTTGAATTGGTGTATGTTTGGCAAGTGTTGGTCCTTTTCAGTGCCCCTCATTCCACCTCAGTCCATTTGGTCACAATGACTCTGGATCCAAATTTTCTCGGTTGTTTTCATTCGCATTGTTTCTCATCATATCTCCTTTCCTCATAATTTGTTAGATTTTGTTCCCTGTTTTCAAGTTTTCATTCCTTTTCCCGAAAGGAACACTTTCCTTTTGGGAAAGAGAATGCAATCTTGCAATGTCAATGAAGATTAATGTGGATAGATTCCATCCCTTTTCCATCACTTTTTCTCATACCATCAACTTTTTTCTTTTCACATACTTTCAAAATTTTCTCTTTTTCATTTTAAGTTTTCATTTTTTAGATTTTTTCCCTCTCCATAATTTATTTCCATTTCTTGACTAATTGCAGAATTTGAGTTGGAGTATGTTTGGCAAGTGTTGGCCCTTTTCAGTAACCTTCATTTCATCTTTGTCTATTTGGTCTCAATCACTCTGGTTCCAAATATTCTCGGTTGTTTTCATTCGCACTGTTTCTCACAGTATCTCCTTTCCTGAGCGTTTGTTAGACTTTGTTCCCTCTTTTCAAGGTTTCAAGAAAGATTAATTGGGCAAGCTTCAACCCCTTTCCCTGCACTTCTTGTCATCCCATTTACTTTTTGCTTTTCACATGCTTTAAACATTTTTCGCTTTTTCATTTTAAACTTGCATTTCCTCAATTTCATTTTCTCTCCTTCCTTCCTTTAGTTCCACTTCTTGCCTGATTGCAGCATTTGAATTGGAGTACTTTTGGCAAGTTTTCTTCCTTTTCATTGTGCCTCATTTCATCTCCGTCCATTTGGTCTCAATCCCTCTGTCCTGGTTTAGGGACAAATTTGGGAGAAAACCCCTGAATAGGATCCTTCTGGGAAGCAAACCCAAGTGGCCCCTCCCTCCAACTGGTCTGGTAAAAAAACCTCTTTGGAGAAAAGTGGAAAAAACTATTTTACTAAACAAATGAAGTGCATACAAGTATAAAGAATGAATAATATGAAACAATAAAACCTCTCGTTCTGGAGTGAGATGGCAAATTGAGAAAGTTCTTGCCGTGGGTGTAGCTCGGCTCTCTCTCAGTCTCTCCTCAGTCCCAGTCCCTCTGGCGCTGCTGGAAAATGCCGAGGTCCAGGCCCCGGTGGGCCACAGGTGCAGCCCCCAGTGCTCCCCTGGGTTTTCAGTCCAGAGCAGGTTTAAACAGTTCCAAGAAAAAGGAAAAAAAGCCAGTCTAGGGAACTTCCCTGCCCTAGCTAGCTGAAACTAACTAAAAGCAAAAAAAATCTCTGCTGAACACCCCGTCCAGAGAAGAATGTGGAGGAGTCAGGCAGTTTTCTCAAAACAAACTCCGCGCTTCTCCTTGCTCTTAGAACCAGTCTTAAAGGCACAGAACTCAATATATAGCACAAACAGAGCAGACGACTGGGGATACAAGCACCATAAAGTTACCCAAGGACACCAATCAAAAAGGGTGGCATCAAAATTTTCATCAAATTGGGTATAGGATCTTTTTGGACGGGTGTGATATATGTCCTAAAGTTAATTTGTGTTAAGCAATATGATATGTAATTGATTCACTGTAAAATGGAATAATATACCATGAAAAATTGATCTACTTTAAGTTTAGTTTAAGATCAGTAAACCTAAAGGTGTGTATAGGGTTAACTAAGACTAAAACTGCACAGAGGGACACAAAGAATTCCTGCCGAGAACCACTTTAGAACAAGGCACAAAAGGACAGAAAAGGGAAATGGTGCCCTGATGACCGAATGATTACATCAGATCGATATCTTATCTGTTCCGGCCTGTGTTAACATTTCCAAACCTTCTCCAGACACGGCAATCACGGCATTGTTCCAACTTAAAAATCCATTCAACAGACCCCAGACCTGAACATGAACACATGATGAAGCTACCACGGAGCAGGGAGTCCTACAGTCTCGGTCCACTCTCAGCAAAAGACTGTATAAAACCCAGCAGTATTAGACCCAATTTGTGAACAGAGGGGGTGACAGACTGACAGAGTTTGTTACCGTGTTCACCCAGTGCCGAAATCCCGGGATTCGACACTGTCCCTTTTAATTGTGGCTACCGGAGACTGTGTTTAAGTCTCAAAATAAAATTCTAAATTTTGATTTACTGAATTTGGCTTGTCGAGTTTATTACAAAGGGCAAATTTATTCTTTTGTTTCCATTCTTGTAAGAGAGTAATGTTTGGGGTGAGTGTTGTAAGTCGGCCAAAGGTGCATGGACCTCCTCGGATGTGGGAAGGGATTCCTGCCCACGCTCTATCGCCGCAAATTAGGAACACGTCCTTGGGAAGTGCCCTGGGAATAAGGAAGCCAGAAGTGTCAAAAGGAATTTTTGTTGTATAGTTGCACCAGTTGACCGAATTGTAAATTTTGTTTAGGGGGTTTACTTTGATTTTTGTAACTAGAGGCCATATTTTGAAAGTAAAATTAAAACTATAACTAGCTTTTGCTGAGACAAGCAGATCAAGCTCTTGGGACTCGGAGTTTGCTACTGGGTTTTCTTTGTGAGCGTCTGTTGTAGCTTTGGGTATGAGCTTCACCCACTGTTCCCAGGCTTCTCGGGCTGGTCCTTTTTCTGTGGTGGGCAGGGCAGGCCAGTTCCCTGCAAAGGGATGCAGAGGTGATGGCTCGTTGATCTTGAATGGGATTCCTACCAGGCACGACGACAGAGGACTGCTGACGGAGCCCATGGACAGGCACAAATTGTCTTGCCGGAGGGTCTTGGCAAGTGTCACCCACACATTTTCTGGTGGTTGTCCCATCTTCCATGCTTTGATGTTGAGGAGCATGAGGAGTGTGAGGAGCATCCGCATCACTGTGACACGGTAACTGCCTCTCATCTCAGAGTGGTCCTTTGGGGTTTGCTTCTAAAAAGAAAAACTAGTTTAAACTATCAACATATTATTTAGGCACTAGGGAACTTTAGGAAAAGAAGGGGTACGGGAAACAGGTATCTGGGGACGTTTTTGAGGGGGGTAAGATAAAAGAAATTTAAACTGCTGTCCCTTCAAGGGGGGGGTGTTTGGCAGGTTATTTGGATCGTCCTCTGATCCTTTACTGTCTTTGTCTAGTTTGTTCTCCCCTCCCTGTTGAAAAACTGAAAAGACAGCATTAATAACATGCTTGCGATGATATAAATGATAAAGATAGATGGATAAAGGCAGTAAAAGAATGGTTACAGTAATAACAAAGAAATAAGGAGTTTTATAAATTGTTTCAGCAGCTATCTGTTCTGTGACTTGGTCTTCACTTTTATGTCTAAAGTTAGTTGTTAGAGGTTTTTGAGTGGTTATATCAGTCTTTTTCAGATCAGGAGTGTTGGTTGGGGGCTCACTCTTTTGGCATTGGTCTTTTAGTATTTGTATTGAGTTCTTCCATGGTGTATTAAATACCACTAAGTTACATAGTTCATACTTGTTATCTTGTTTTAATTTCACCACTATGTTATATTTGATTCCTCCTGCAACTTGCTTTTCTGCCTTTATGACCTTTACAATTTGGCTTGGGAACAGATGGAAATTACTTTTGTCATGCTGGGCAATAGCGTATTGCAGCATCTTCTGCACTGCGGCATCTGTTTCTGGGTGTTCTATTGCCCGGACCACGGTTTGGGTGGTGATGATAAAAACAATCAGCAGGAGAATATGTCTTGTCTCCATACTTTGTCTCTTTTTGTAGGAGGGTGGGTTAGTGTTCTATATCAATAAAAAACAACAATTTAGTAGTTTAACAAATAGAAGAGATATTTTTAAATAAAGTTAACCACATAGCTTGGGTAAAAGGATTTTGTGGGAGAGGGTAAGGAAATAAGGGTAAGGAATAAAGGGTAAGGAAAGAAATCACTTATTTTCTTAGTTTTTGTTACATCCGGTAGGCCTTGCTTGTCTTGTCTGTTGTCTGGTCACAGGACACTGAGCTGTCTTTTGTGGGACTGGCCATCTTCTCCTCCTCTTCCAAGCGGCTGTCTGCTGCACCTTTGGTGACTCTGTATTTTGCTCAGAATTGGCTTTATTAGTGTCTATGGGTCCTAGGTAAGGTTTGATGTTCTTTGCAGGAAGCCACCTAGGGCCTGTAGGCATGGATATGCATGTGTACCCTCTACCCCAGGTAATCAGCTGAAGAGGGCCTGATATTTGATGTGTTTCTGGGTCCTTGATCAACACAGGCGGCTTCTCTTCAAGCTTAGCTCGGGCTGAATTCGAGAAGTGCCTGATGACGGGGGGGTTAGGCTCAGTGCTTGAACAATTTAGAAAGTTAATTACATCAAGTGCCTTGCAGAGCCTCTCAATGGGAGGAAGTGTCTCTGTACCTCCCCGCTGTTGGTGAAGGACTCTCTTAAGAGTCTGATGTGTCCTCTCAACGACTGATTGGCCTGTGGGAGAGTACAGTATCCATTTGTTATGTTCGATGCCCCAATCTTGGAAGAATGCCTTTAGCTGTTTTGAGGAGTAGGCGGGGCCATTGTCTGTTTTGATGTTCTGGGGAATTCCCAGAGTTGCAAAGGCCAATAAGAAATGTCTTTTAACAAAGCAGATGCTTTCACCCGCAAGTGCTGAGGCGAAAACTGTGCCTGAGAATGTATCTAGTGACACGTAAATATACTTCTGCCTATCAAAAGACGGAACATGTGTAACGTCCGTCTCCCACAGTTCATTACTATTGAGCCCTCCTGGGTTGATGCCTTTGTCTAAAAAGGGCACCTGGTATGATTGGCAGACACAGACACGTCAGATATGATTGCGGACATGATCCTACCACAGCTTTGGTGTGTTCCCTGGTGAGGTGAAACATCCTCACTAGTGCTGGGACAATCTGATGATAAAATTGATGGGAGAGCTTGGCTTGTTGGAACGTGTCTGGGAGGGCTGGTGTTTGTGCCGCCATTGCCAGTGTGTCTGCTCTCTTGTTGCCATCCACGATAGCACCGGGAAGGTCAGTGTGCGACCTCACATGCATGACATGATATGGTTGCTTTCTGTGGGAGATAAGATAAATCAGTTTAGAAAGCAAATTATAAAGGTTTCTATTTGACACCTCCTTTAAAAAGGCATGTTCAGCCCTCATAGCTATACCAGCTACATATGCTGAATCTGTGATTAGGTTAAACGGTTGGTCTTTGAACTTCTCTAATGCCCTGACGACGGCTGCCATCTCAGCAATTTGTGGAGATCCTTCCACTACTCGGACGTCAGACTCCCACTTCTGTGTCCTAGTGTCTTTCCAAGTCATGACTGACTTATGAGAAGACCCTGAGCCGTCTGTAAAGACTGTCACAGCTTTGAGAGGAGTTTTACCTTGAATGAATTTGGGAACCAAATGAAGTTCTGCTTTAAATAATTTGTGGCCAGGATATGGATGGAAATTTTTCCTGGATAGATATCTAGGGCGAACTGAAGGTTGTCATTATTTTGGAGCAGAAGCTCTAGCTCCTCGGTAGTTGCCAATGGCATGTAGATGCATGCAAAGTCACACCCCACAAGAGAGCGGAAGCGAGCCCTGCCCTTACAGATGACTGCTGCCATGGTTTCTTGCGGTGTGGTTACTGTTTTAGTTGGTTGTGCTTGAAGGAAAACCTATTCGAGGATGAGCAACTGGTCTTTTAAGTCCGGGTCCCATTGAAAAATCAGTCCACTCCAATGTGGGACTCTACTTAACACTGCAAGCAGAAACGGCAAAGATGGATCATACCTGTGGGCCTGTCAGGCTGACAGAACCTCTTGGATGCAGGTAATTGCCTTTCTTGCCTCAGGGGTCAAGCTCCTAGGAGAATTGAGTTCGCCGCTCCCTCACAGAAGGTTAAAAAGCAGAGCGAGGTCTTCTGAGGAAATTCCAAGAAGGGGTCGAACCCAATTAATGGAACCACAGAGCTGTTGCAGTTTGTGGAGTGTCTTGGGATTGTTTTTGATGACAATCAGCTGAAGCACGATTGTTTGTTCCTTGACTGTAGCAGGATTTTTGGAGACAGACACAGAGAGGCCTTACAGTGCTTGGAAAGTTCTCTTGTTTTAGCACTGTCAAGGACGTTGAGCCTGAGAACCAGGACGAAGAGCCTGGGAACAAGCTGTTGGCCTCTCAACAAAGTGTAAACAGGTAACTGCAAAGGAATGCTTATGCAGATAACACTAGCCAATAGTATAGCTGCCTGGAGCTCGTGGACACGAGGAGATAGCCAGTGACATGTAGTAAAATGCTGCATGAACAGCTTATGCACTAGAATGATGTATGTATAAAAGAACCCTGTGTGCCCTCAATAAAATGAACATTCACCACTACTTCTGTGAAGAAGGTGTTTGACTCTGGCTGTTCCCCATGTTTTTTTTCAAAATCACCTTTAATTGGCACTGAACATCGGACCTTGGGGTGACAACCCGGAGGAGAAAATTAGCGGTGGGACGCTGAGAAGTTGGACGCTGAACTCACCGACAGATGCAGCTGCATTGAGGTGAGACCTCCGGAAAATAGCGGTCAGACGCTGATCTGCCGAGAGATGCATCAGCATTGAGGTAGAAGCTCGCCGTCCTTGCAAAGAGTGCGAGGCTGAGCTGGTAAGGGGAGCAGGGGGCAGTTTCTTGAAAAAAGGTGGAAGGCTTTGAGTACTCCCTTCCCTGCCCCATTGACGACGGCAAGCATGGAGTGCGAATTTGCTGCTGCATTGAAATTGCTTATTATTATACTCTGAGAGAGGAAAAACAGTAGCAGAAAAAGTACTGTAAAAGCTGATTAACTGGGCGCAGGGAAATGGACATTTAACAACCCCCCAATGCTGTGAAGTTGGGGAGACGGCGCGGGGCCCCTGCCGTGCCCTCTGGCCACCTCCAGTGCCCTGGCACCGTCACTGGCTGATGCCCAGCTCACCACTCCCGACCCGCGGACCACCCCCGTCACCTGAGCACTGCTGCCCCCTGCCCCTCAGCAAGTCAGGATGAAGAGGAAGAGGCCCCCGGGGGTCCACACCGCCCCAGCGCCGCCGCTCCCGTGCTGCTGCCGCTCCCACAACGCGTGTGCCATGGGCCCCCCCCCCCTTTCTCGGCTGTGCCCGAAGAGATACCAGTCAACCGAGAGAGGGGAACCCGTGACCCCTGCTGTTGACCACCTTTCCCAGACGCTGCTCCGCTGCCAGACAAATTAGAG